>NC_134691.1:91827461-92047461 GCF_050947455.1 Rhinoderma darwinii
CACCGTGCTCCATAATGCTGCCCCCACCGTGCTCCATAATGCTGCCCCCACCGAGTTCCATAATGCTGCCTCCACCATGCTCCATAATGCCTCCCCCACCATGCTCCATTATTCTACCTCCACTATGCTCCATAATGCTACCTCCACTATGCTCCATAATGCTGCCCCCACCATGCTCCATAATGCTGCCTCCACCATGCTCCATAATGCAGCCTCCACCATGCTCCATAATGCTGCCTCCACCGTGCTCAATAATGCTGCCTCCACCGTGCTCCATAATGCTGCCTCCACCGTGCTCCATAATGCTGCCCTCACCGTGCTCCATAATGCTGCCCCCACTGAGCTCCATAATGCTGCCTCCACCATGCTCCATAATGCCTCCCCCACCATGCTCCATTATTCTACCTCCCCTATGCTCCATAATGCTACCTCCACTATGCTCCATAATGCTGTCCCCACCATGCTCCATAATGCTGTCCCCACCATGCTCCATAATGCTGCCTCCACCATGCTCCATAATGCAGCCTCCACCATGCTCCATAATGCTGCCTCCACCGTGCTCCATAATGCTGCCTCCACCATGCTCCATAATGCAGCCTCCACCATGCTCCATAATGCTGCCTCCACCGTGCTCCATAATGCTGCCTCCACCATGCTCCATAATGTTGCCTCGACCATGCTCCATAATGCTGCCTCCACCGTGCTCCATAATGCTGCCCCCACCGTGCTCCATAATGCTGCCTCCACCGTGCTCCATAATGCTACCTCCACCATGCTCCATAATGCTGCCTCGACCATGCTCCATAATGCT
This sequence comes from Rhinoderma darwinii, assembly GCF_050947455.1. NCBI lineage: Eukaryota > Metazoa > Chordata > Amphibia > Anura > Rhinodermatidae > Rhinoderma > Rhinoderma darwinii. The sequence goes on from NC_134691.1 coordinate 91,828,273, forward strand.
GCCTCCACCATTGCTCCATCATGCTGCCTCCACCATGCTCCATAATTCTGCCTCCACCATGCTCCATAAAGCTGCCCCCACCGTGCTCCATAATTCTGCCCCCACCGTGCTCCATAATTCTGCCTCCACCGTGCTCCATAAAGCTGCATCCACAGTGCTCCATAATGCTGCCCCCACCATGCTCCATAATTCTGCCTCCACCATGCTCCATAATGCTACCTCCACCATGCTCCATAATGCTGCCTCCACCATGCTCCATAATGCTGCCACCACCATTGCTCCATAATGCTGCCTCCACCATGCTCCATAATGCTCCCTCCACCATTGCTCCATAATGCTGCCTCCCCCATGCTCCATAATTCTGCCTCCACCATGCTCCATAATGCTGCCCCCACCGTGCTCCATAATGCTGCCTCGACTGTGCTCTATAATACTGCCTCCACCGTGCTCCATAATGCTGCCCCCACTGTGCTCCATAATGCTGCCCCCACTGTGCTCCATAATGCTGCCTCCACCATGCTCCATAATGCTGCCTCGACCATGCTCTATAATACTGCCTCCACCATGCTCCATAATACTGCCTCCACAATGCTCCATAATGCTGCCTCCACCGTGCTCCATAATGATGCCTCCACAGTGCTCCATAATGCTGCCTCCAGCATGCTCCATAATGCTGCCCCCACCATGCTCCATAATTCTGCCTCCACCATGCTCCATAATGCTGCCTCTACCATGCTCTATAATACTGCCTCCACCATGCTCTATGAGGGTATGTTCACACGAGGTCATTACTTCCGTAATTGACGGACGTATTTCGGCCGCAAGTACCGGACCGAACACAGTGCAGGGAGCCGGGCTCCTAGCATCATAGTTATTTACGATGCTAGGAGTCCCTGCCTTGCTGCCGGACAACTGTCCCATACTGAATACATGATTACAGTACGGGACAGTTGTCCGGCAGCGAGGCAGGGACTCCTAGCATCATACATAACTATGATGCTAGGAGCCCGGCTCCCTGCACTGTGTTCGGTCAGGTACTTGTGGCCGAAATACGTCCGTCAATTACGGACGCAATGACCTCGTGTGAACATACCCTAATACTGCCTCCACCATGCTCTATAATGCTGCCCCCACCGTGCTCCATAATGCTGCGTCGACTGTGCTCTATAATACTGCCTCCACCGTGCTCCATAATGCTGCCCCCACTGTGCTCCATAATGCTGCCCCCACTGTGCTCCATAATGCTGCCTCCACCATGCTCCATAATGCTGCCCCCACCATGCTCCATAATGCTGCCTCGACCATGCTCTATAATTCTGCCTCCACCATGCTCCATAATGTTGCCTCGACCATGCTCCATAATGTTGCCTCCACCATGCTCCATAATACTGCCTCGACCATGCTCCATAATTCTGCCTCCACCATGCTCCATAATGTTGCCTCGACCATGCTCCATAATGCTGCCTCCACCGTGCTCTATAATGCTGCCCCCACCGTGCTCCATAATGCTGCCCCCACCGTGCTCCATAATGCTGCCTCCACCGTGCTCCATAATGCTGCCCCTACCGTGCTCCATAATGCTGCCCCCACCGTGCTCCATAATGCTGCTTCCACCATGCTGCATAATGCTGCCTCCACCGTGCTCCATAATGCTGCCTCCAGCTTGCTCCATAATGCTGCCTCCACCATGCTGCATAATGCTGCCTCCACCATGCTCCATAATGCTGCCTCCACCGTGCTCCATAATGCTGCCTCCACCATGCTCCATAATGCTGCCTCCACATTGCTCCTTAATGCTGCCTCCAGCATGCTCCATAATGCTGCCTCCAGCATGCTCGATAAAGCTGCCTCCTGGATGCTCCATAATGCTGCCTCCAGCATGCTCCATAATGCTGCCTCCAGCTTGCTCCATAATGCTGCCTCCACAGTGCTCCATAATGCTGCCTCCAGCATGCTCCATAATGCTGCCTCCAGCATGCTCGATAAAGCTGCCTCCTGGATGCTCGATAATGCTGCCTCCAGCATGCTCCATAATGCTGCCTCCAGCATGCTCCATAATGCTGCCTCCAGCATGCTCCATAATGCTGCCTCCAGCTTGCTCCATAATGCTGCCTCCACAGTGCTCCATAATGCTGCCTCCAGCATGCTCCATAATGCTGCCTCCAGCATGCTCGATAAAGCTGCCTCCTGGATGCTCGATAATGCTGCCTCCAGCATGCTCCATAATGCTGCCTCCAGCATGCTCCATAATGCTGCCTCCACCGTGCTCCATAATGATGCCCCCGCCATGCTCCATAATGCTGCCTTCACCATGCTTCACTGCGGGGATGGTGTTCTTTTGGTGATGATGTTAAGTGGTGGCTTTGTACCAAACATACCTTTTGGAATTATGGCCAAAAAGTTCAACCTTGATCTCCTCAGACCATAACATTTTTTTCCCACGTGCTTTTGGCAGACTTGATGTAAGTCTTTGCAAAACATAGCCGGACCTGGATGTTTTTCTTTGTTAGAAAAGGCTTCCGTCTTGCCACCCTACCCCACGGCCCAGACATATGAAAAATACAGGAGATTGTTGTCACATGCACTACACAACCAGTACCTGCCAGAAAGTCTTGCAGCTCCTTTAATGTTTCTGTAGGCCTCTTGGTAGCCTCCCAGACCAATTTTCGTCTTGTCTTTTCATCAAATTTTGAGGGACGTCCAGTTCTTGGTAATGTCACTGTTGTGCCAAATGTAATCCACTTCTTGATGACCGTCTTCACTGTGTTCCATGGTATATCTAATGCCTTGGAAATTCTTCGGTGCCCTTCTCCTGACTGATGCCTTTCAAAAATCAGATCCCATTGATGTGTTGTAAGCGCTTTACGGATCATGGCTTTTGCTGTCACATGCAACAAAGAAAATGTCAGGAAAATCCTAATAGAACAGCTGAACATTTTATGGGGTTACTCAGAATCACTTTAAATAATGACAGCTGTGTAATGACTACTATTTAACATGAGTTTAAATGTGATTGGATAATTCTGAACACAACCACATCCCAAATTATAAGAGGGTGTTCACACTTATGCAACCGCATTATTTTTATTCTTTATTTTATTTTTCCCCACTGAAGGATTTCAGTTTGTTTTTAAATGAAATTGTACAGATTATGGGTTACAGTAAAGGTGGAAAAAGTTCTGAAATAATTCATCTTGTACTGATTTTGTAACATGACAAAAACTGGCATTTTAACAGGGGTGTGTAGACTTTATATCCACTGTACATATCATAGAGTGGGTCACACTTTTTGGACATGTCTCTATTAGCTACAGAGGAGAACTGCTGGAAAGAGAGGACTTATTAGGGCCATGAATTATATCATCACCTAATAACTGGTAGAGAGTGTATAATTATATGTATTATTTAACAGGAGACACATCTCAAACAATGGACTATGCCGGAGTCCCCCTCATATCCAATCGAGTCTGCAATACAAAATATATCTACGGCGGAGTCATAAAGCCATCCATGCTCTGTGCCGGCTTCCTAGAAGGTGGAGTAGATACCTGTCAGGTACTGTAAGATAATTTATTAATTGTATCTAAAATACTTACAAAAAACTAAAATAAAAAATACAACACCCTCCCTGCTTATCAGAGTCATAAAAAATAAAGTGGGTCGTTATCACAAATCAGTCATATGCTTTTAATTTCATGTTTGGACTTATCAAATCTAATATATTTATACTATATATTTTAATATGTCTCTTTAAAATATAATACTGCCCCCATTTAGAAGAATATAACTACTATAATACTGCCCTCTATGTAAAAGAATATAACTACTATAATACTGCTCCTATATACAAGAATATAACTACTATAATACTGCCCCTATATACAAGAATATAACTACTATAATACTGCCCCCTATATACAAGAATATAACTACTATAATACTGCCCCCTATATACAAGAATATAACTACTATAATACTGCCCCTATATACAAGAATATAACTACTATAATACTGCCCCCTATATACAAGAATATAACTACTATAATACTGCTCCTATATACAAGAATATAACTACTATAATACTGCCCTCTATGTACAAGAATATAACTACTATAATACTGCCCCCTATATACAAGAATATAACTACTATAATACTGCTCCTATATACAAGAATATAACTATTATAATACTGCCCCCTATATACAAGACTATAACTACTATAATACTGCTCCTATATACAAGAATATAACTACTATAATACTGCTCCTATATACAAGAATATAACTACTATAATACTGCTCCTATATACAAGAATATAACTACTATAATACTGCCCCCTATATACAAGAATATAACTACTATAATACTGCCTCCTATATACAAGAATATAACTACTATAATACTGCTCCCTATATACAAGAATATAACTACTATAATACTGCCCCCTAAGTACAAGAATATAACAACAATAATGCTGCCCCCTATGTAGAAGAATATAACTACTATAATACTGCTCCTATATACAGGAATATAACTACTATAATACTGCCCCCTATATACAAGAATATAACTACTATAATACTGCTCCTATATACAAGAATATAACTACTATAATACTGCTCCCTATATACAAGAATATAACTGCTATAATACTGCCCCTATATACAATATAACTACTATAATACTGCCCCTATATACAAGAATATAACTACTACAATACTGCACTCTATATACAAGAATATAACTACTATAATACTGCCCCCTACATACAAGAATATAACTACTAGAATACTGCCCTCTATGTACAAAAATATAACTACTATAATACTGCCCCTATAGACAAGAATATAACTACTATAATACTGCTCCCTATATACAAGAATATAACTACTATAATACTGCCCCCTATATACAAGAATATAACTACTATATTACTGCCCCCTATATACAAGACTATAACTACTATAATACTGCCCCCTATATACAAGACTATAACTACTATAATACTGCCTCCTATATACAAGAATATAACTACTATAATATTGCCCCCTATATACAAGAATATAACTACTACAATACTACCCCCTATATACAAGAATATAACTACTATAATACTGCTCCTATATACAAGAATATAACTACTATAATACTGCCCCCTATATACAAGAATATAACTACTATAATAGGGGTAATAAATATATTGTTGTAGTTTGGATTCATGATGTGTGAAACCTTAATTACTACACTGAATCTGGTAATATCTGTATATTTTTGTGTTGTTCTAGGGGGACAGCGGGGGTCCTTTAGCCTGTGAAGACAGGAAAGTGTGGAAACTGATGGGAACCACTAGCTGGGGTGTCGGCTGTGCTATGAGGTATAAGCCAGGAGTGTACACAAGGATATCGTCTTTCCTGGACTGGATCCACATACAGATGGAGGTAATGATATTCTTACCCCTGTGATATGATTATAGGTTCACTAAAACATCTTACAGGCCAGGGTATCTAGATCATTAGGGGCTCCATTGCAAAAATAAAGGGTTGTTCTGCTGTTGTTGGATCATGTTATCACAACTCATCATTATGGGAAAGCAGGGCTCAGTGCTATCCTCTGCCCATTTCCCCCTGCGATTGGGGATAAGGGTAGCTGTGTTCGGGTACTCTAGAGATACTTTGGCTTTCTCTACAGTTTTGGACATATATGGTTTTAAACAGGAAAAGTAGGGTTCCGACTGCTAGGCCCTCACCGAGTCTTAAAAAAAGATATATATATATATATATATATATATATATATATATATATATATATATATATATATATATATACTTTAAGTAACTATTCTTAAATATTTTTTTTTTGGGGGGGGGGGGGGTCTGGTTGTATTTACATGACCTTTGAGATGTAGAACTCTGTGATTTTTTGGATTTATTAAAGGGTTTTAGGGTTTTCTCAGGACTACACGCTGTGCACATACTGTATGCCCTTTTATGCGCAAGGTCCTTTGGCAGATCCGGCTGTCACGAAGGGGCTATGCACCCACTGGGCCATACCGTCTTGGCGGGAAGGCAGCTGGCCAACAGGGCGCAGGTGAAAGTCTATAGTTCATATAGGTACCTGTGGCAGCTCAGACAGTAGCAGGGCAGGCTCGGCTTGGACTAGGCAGCAGGTAGAAGTCAGGCGAGGTGAAGCAGGTCAGACGTGGGATACAGCATGACACGACTTTGGCACAGCACGGTGTTCGACCAGGATGGTATGGAATGCAAGGAAAAGGTACAGGTACAGGAAACAGGAACACACTAGGAGGCCTTCACATAGACAAACTTAGGAAACATCAACAATGCTCAGGCATAGAAGCAGGTAGCTGGACCCCTCTTATAGTCCAGAGTACTCACGGGTAAAAGTTTGGGATCCGGCTGAGATGAGTGGACGCGAGCGCTGGCGTCTCCTGAGGAGGAGGCTGGGGCCAGCGCTTGCCGACTCGTGGCTGCGGCTGTCAGGGGGAGGTTGGAGCTGACGGCCCGCAGCCACGGACATTACAGTATCCCCCCCTCTTATGCCCCCACCTTTTGGGGCCAGCGCGAGAGAGAAACTTTTTCAGAAAAGTAGGGGCATTGAGATTCTCCTCTGTCTCCCAGGACCTCTCTTCAGGACCAAACCCCCTCCAATCCACCAAATAAAAAGTTTTTCCTCTCACTCTCTTGGTGTCCAAGATCTCCTTGACCTCAAAGATGTCCGAAGGGCCACTGGAGGCAACCGCAGGGCTGGGAGTCTTGGAACAGCGGTTCAGAATCACCGGTTTCAGGAGGGAGACATGGAAGAAGTTGGAAATCCTGAGGGTAGGAGGCAGCCGAAGCTTGTAGGCGACAGGGTTGATCTGGTGCAGGATCTCGAATGGTCCGAGGAACCTGGGAGCAAATTTGCATGACGGCACCCTCAGTCGGATATTCCTGGAAGACAGCCAGACCCTTGTGCCAGGAAGAAACTGAGGAGGTTCTCTTCTCCTTGTGTCAGCCTTTTGTTTCATGCGGTCGACTGCCATTAGGATGGAGGATCGAGTCTGCTGCCAGATCTGCAGGAAGTCTCTAAACATGGAGTCAGCCGCTGGTACCTCCAAAGTATTGGGCACCGGGAGAGGAATTTGTGGGTGCTGGCCGTAGACAATGAAGAATGGTATATTCCTTGTAGACTCGCTGGTGTGATTATTGTAGGAGAACTAAGCCCATGGAAGTAACTGCACCCAGTCATCCTGCAGCTTGCTGATGAAGTGGCGTAGGTAGTTCTCCAAAATCTGGTTGATCCTCTCGACCTGACCATTAGACTGAGGATGGTAGGCTGAGGAAAAGTCCAACTTCTCACCTAGAAGTCCGCAGAGGGCTCTCCAGAACTTCGAGGTAAACTGAACCCCCCGATCAGACATAATATGCTGCGGCAAGCCGTGCAGGCGGAAGATGTATTGGATGAATAGCTTGGCCAACTGAGGAGCAGAAGGAAGACCGATCAGAGGAACGAAGTGGGCCTTCTTTGAAAATCGGTCCACCACCACCCAGACAGCACTGCATCCAGCAGAGAGAGGCAGGTCCGTGATAAAGTCCATAGCTATATGCTGCCAGGCAGCATTGGGCACAGGCAATGGCTGGAGCAGACAAGCAGGTGTGAGCGGCCTTGTTGGCTGCACATACAGAACAGGAAGAAGCAAAGTCCATAATATCCTTGGGCAGCGTGGGCCACCAGAAATGACGAGCAATCAGATCCCGGGTATTACGTAGCCCCGCGTGACCTGCCAGTCTAGGGGAGTGTCCCCAGCGGAGGATTCTTCCACAATCAGCCAGGCGCACAAAAGTCCTCCCTGGAGGAATGTCCCCAACTTGCAGGGGATTGACAGAGACAATGCAGGACGGATCAATAATGTTCTGTGGACTCTCTATGGTGTCTTCCGTCTCAAAAGACCTGGACAAGGCATCGGCCCTCACATTCTTGTCGGCCGTGCGATAATGAAGCTCAAACTGGAAACTTTTAAAGAACAGTGACCACCTGGCCTGACGAGGGTTCAGCCGTTGGGCCGTCTGGAGGTAGGTCAGATTCTTGGGGTCCGTAAAAATTAAGATCGGATGAGCTGCGCCCTCTAGTAGATGTCTCCACTCTTCCAGGGCCAATTTGATGGCCAGTAACTCCCGATCCCCAATCGAGTAGTTGTGTTCTGCGGAAGAGAAGAGCTTAGAAAAATATCCACATACCCTTGACTTGCCCTTGGGACCTCTCCTGGAAGACCTGCGGGAGCGTTACACAGGCCGAAGGGCATTACTAGATGCTCATAGTGTCCATCACGGGTGTTAAATGCAGTCTTCCATTCATCACCCTGGCGAATCCAGACTAGGTTGTAAGCCCCACGCAGGTCTAGTTTAGAAAAAATCTTGGCACCACGTATACGATCAAACAGTTCAGAGATCAGTGGCAACGGATATTTATTCTTCACCGTGATCTGGTTGAGACCTCGGTAGTCGATACAAGGACGAAGAGAGCCATCTTTCTTTTTGACAAAAAAAAACCCGGCTCCTGCCGGAGAGGAAGACTTTCGTATGAAGCCCCTCTCCAAGTTATCTTTCATATAGGCGGACATGGACATAGTCTCTGGCAAGGAGAGAGGATATACCCTACCACGGGGAAGGGATGCACCAGGAATCAGCTTGATAGGCCAGTCATACGCCCGATGTGGAGGCAATGTCTCCGCCTCCCTCTTGCTGAAGACGTCCGAAAATGCAACATAATGACTCGGCAATCCTGCCAATGACCAAGGCAGCAAAGGCTGAGCCGAACGAATCTGCACCAGGCAACGACCTTGACACTCAGCGCCCCACTGGAGAACCTCTTCAGAATTCCAGTCCAGGACTGGGGCATGCAGTCGGAGCCAAGGCCGGCCCAGCAACACAGGGTTAACAGCTTTGGATAGCACATAGAAAGGCAGAAGTTCGGTGTGAAGGGCTCCCACTTGTAGCCTCAGCGGCGTGGTGACAGCTATAACTGGATCTGGCAGAGGTAGTCCATTCACTGAGGCAACTGTCAACGGGCTCTCCAGAGGGGTGGTGGGTAATTGCACAAGGTCCACCAGGTCTCTGCGGATGAAATTAGCAGCGGAACAAGAGTCCAGATATGCAGAGACCTGATGCGTTCTCTCACCGGACACTATGGTCACAGGTATGGACAATTTAGACGGAAGTCCATCTTTACCCAAGTTGTCACTCCTAGCAACTCTAGGTTTTGGGATCTTTGGGGACACAGGCGCACGAGATGGCCACCGAGGCCGCCATAAAGACAGAGTCCAGATGTGCGTCTGCGTTGTCTCTCCTGGGTGGATAACTTACACTGGTTCATTATTACCGACGCCTTAGGAGGATCAACATCTGAGGACAGCAGGGGTTGCCACAAAGTAGGAGCCAGACTGGGAAGGACTCCCTCCCGTCGAACCTCTTGGAGGCGTTATCGGATCCGTATATCAATCCGGGCAGACAGAAGGATGAGGTTATCCAGGGTAGACGGCAGCTCCCGAGCGGCAAGTTCGTCCTTAATCCTAGAAGCTAGTCCATGCCAGAATGCAGCCACGAGAGCCTCATTGTTCCAGCGGAAGCGGAAATGGATGGCGTAATCACTCACGGAGGTGTCTCCTTGGCGTAGGTTAATCAAAGAGGCCGCTGCAGTTGAGACCCGTCCAGGCTCCTCAAACACAATGCGAAAAGTCCGGAGGAAGGCTGGGAAGTCACGGGTCTCTGGTCCTTGTCTCTCCCAGATAGGGTTTTCCCATGCAAGAGCCTTGCCAGTGAGGAGAGAGATGATAAAAGCGACCCTGGCGCCATCAGACGAAAATGTCCTAGCATACAGGCTGAAGTGGATCTGCCATTGATTAAAAAATCCACGACAGGTACTTGCTTCTCCATCATAGCGGTCAGGAAGTGGCAAATAAACACACGGGTCAATACTGCCAAGAGGTGTAGTCTGAGGATCAACATTGTCAGGAGGTGTAGTAGGAGGAACAGCAGCTTGTGCCTCCTACCGAAGCGTAAGAATGTTCAATGCCTGGAGGAGTTGGTCCTGTCGAGACCGGAGGTCTAGCATATCCGCTCGCATCTCTTGAGATGTCGTCACAGTCTTGAATCGACCAGCGGGGCCCATGGCCTGAGCGTAATGTCACGAAGGGTCTGTGGACCCCACTGGGCCATACCGCCTTGGCGGTAAGGCAGCTGGCATACAGGGCGCAAGTGAAAGTCTATAGTTCGTATAGGTAGCTGTGGCAGCTCAGACAGTAGCAGGGCAGGCTCGGCTAGGACTAGGCAGCAGGTAGACGTCAGGCGAGGTGAAGCAGGTCAGACATGGGATACAGCACGACACGACTTTGGCACAGCACAGTGCTCGACCAGGATGGTATGGAATGCTAGGAAGAGGAACTGGAGCAGGTACAGGAACAGGAAACAGAAAACAGGAACACACTAGGAGGCCATCACATAGACAAACTTAGGAAACATCAACAACACTCAGGCATAGAAGCAGGGGGCTAGACCCCTCTTATAGTCCAGGGTACCTACAGATTAAAGTTCATCAAAAGGTCCGGTGCGCGCGCTGCCCCTTTAAGAGCGGGCACGAGCGTGCGCATGCACCCTACGGGATCCGGCAGAGGTCAGTGTACGCGAGCGCTGGCGTCCCCTGAGGACATTGCCGACTGGTGGCTACGGCTGTCAGGGAGAGGTTGGAGCTGACTGCCCGCAGCCACGGACATTACACCGGCATATCCATGCCACCATGTAATACTACATTTCCCCTGCATTGGCCGCTGCAGTCAAATCATAGACATCACTCCATGCTGGATCTCATTTATTCATTGGGCACGGTAGCAGGCACTGAGGGCATTGTGGTTGTTACTGGGGACACGAGTACCTCAAGACTATTTTCTGCTTGAGGCAAAAAGTGAAATGGTGAGTGAAAAGGCCAAATGCCACCAAGAGCCCTTAGTGTTTTTCCAATAGAAAACCAGCTTCCTCAGGGGTCATTGTGGTGATGCATTAGGCTGCAAGGACACTGGGGCTATTATTGGGGTTCTCCAGCTTAAAATTGAGGACTTTGCCACTATCAGTGGGGACTTTGCAGCTGTCGCTTGGGGCACTGTGGCAGGCACTGGGTATGTTGCTGGAGTAGTGTGTCTGGCACTGTGTTTTGGACTATTATAGGGTCACAGTGGCACTTGAAGGGGTTTATAATTCCTTTTTATTACAAATTTTCCTGCAAAATTGGGTGACCAATAGTTGTCCTGCTGCTGGGACCCTTAATGATCCACTAGCTTAGGGGATCCTGGCAGCAAGTGTCCAATTCCCCTGCAGTGCCACCACTGGAGAAATAAATCATTACATGGTGTTCATTAACCTCTTAATGACCTGCCTATTTTAGTTAATGACAAAGCAATTTTTTAAGTTTTTCCATTCCAAGAGCTATAACTTTTTTATTTTTGTGCCGATGTAGCTGTATAAGGTCCTGTTTTTTGCGGGACAAGTTGTATATTTTTTAATATCACCGTTTTGGGGTACATATCATTTATTGATTAACTGTTATCTTTTTGGGGGGAATAGAAAAAAAAAAACGCAATTTCGCCACTCTATTTTTGTGTCCTAAATTTACGGCGTTTACCGTGTGGTATAAATAACACAATAACATTATTCAGTGGGTTGAAACGATTGCAACGATACCAAATTTATAGTTTGTTTTATGTTTTACTACTTTTATACAGTAAAAACACTTTTTTTGCGGGACGACTTGTAGTTTTTATTGGTACCATTTTGGAGTACATGCGACTTTTTGATCACTTTTCATCAAATATTTTTTAATTCAGCACTCAAAGAAAGCAGCAATTTTTGCATTGTTTTTTATTTTATTTTTTACGGCGTTTGCCGAGATGGTTAAATAATGTAATAACTTTATAGTTGGGGTCTTTACGGAGTTGGCAATACGAAATATGTGTATCTTTTTTCCTTTTTTTTTTTTTAATAATAAATTAGTTTGTAAGGTGAAAAAGTGGGTTTTTCATCTTTCTTTCCACTTATTTATTTATTATTAACTTTATTAAACTTTTTATTTTACTTTTTTACTAGTCCCACTAGGGGACTTCACTATGTGATCGTCCGATCGCTTTCGTAATGCACTGCAATACTTCTGTATTGCAGTGTATTACTGCCTGTCTGTTTAAAACGGACCGGCATCTGCTAGGCATTAACTAGAGGCAGACCAGGGGTTCTTTATTAGGCCCCCCGGCTGCCATAGAAGACACCGTTACCCTGTTTATTTATTCTAATGCAATGCCGTAGAAAGGCTATTGCATGGGAATAAAGCCACGATAGTGGCCGCCGTAAAAACACTAATGGGCGGTCACTAATGGGTTAAAATCAATGGGCCATTAGTGTAATGAATGTACTTGCGAGTCCTCCAAAGGGAGAGACACTCTTTGTAGCCGCCTTCCATTCCGTCTAAGGTCTCAAATGGACATCCACCCTTTAAAAACTCAGAATTCGTTAATTGAAAATGAATTAAACCAGAAAACCCCATTAAGAAATTTTTCAATTTTTCCATCCCATCCAGCTCGGCTGCCTTGCACAATACGGAAATCCACAAATAGGCAGGTAAGGAAGGGTGTGAGGACTGTGAGACAATATTTACCTGCAGAGGTGGAGCCCATAGACGGTGTTATCGCCCTCTGTGCCCACACTGGAGTGATACGGCCCCTGCACGCCTAGATAATCTTAGGTAGGGTTTGTCGTGGCTCAGATTGTACGTATTTGGATTGCGGGACTGGTGAGGTTTATCTCACGGGAGGTTAGTCACCCATCATGTAGACGCGTTCTCCTCCTAAAATATTTAAAGGGAATGTGTTGCCAGCAAAACATGTTTTTTTTTTTTAGTTAAACAATTAGTATGTAGGTGATTAAACATTGTTCTAATTTTTTATTTTTTTTTCACGAGTCAGGAAATATTATAAATTGGATTCAATTTATAATATTTCCCAGCACTGGTCACTAGATGGAGCCATTCCCAAAATTGCAGCATTGCATGTGGTAAAGCAACCACATTGCTTTATGCTGCAAAATTGGGTAAAAAGCCCTCGCTCTAGTGAGCTCTCAGCATCCCCCCCTCCTTTATCCTGGCTAGTGCCGGGAGAAACGAGGGGTTTGAACGGTCTAACCTCCTACACTGTGTGTCGCCATTTTTTGAGCTAACACACAGTGTAGAAGGTTTACATACAGTAGTAAACACACAGTAAAACACGAACATACATAGAAATAACTTACCTGCTCCAGTCGCCGCCACTCCCTCCGGTCCATCCGCTCCGTCTGCTGCCGTTGCTCCATGTGCACAAGTCCGGAAGCCGCGACCGGAAGTAGTAATCTTACTGTCCGGCCGCGACTTCCGGTCCACAGGAAAATGGCGCCGGACGGCGCGCATTTCAAATTGAACTGTGTGGGAGCGGCGCATGCGCCGTTCCCACACAGCGGCGTACACGATAGTGTATGGAACGGGCCCCGTTCGCATTCACTATGGGACTGGAGCTGCCGTATTCCATGTCTGTATGTGTCGTTAATCGACACATACAGAAATGGAAAAAAAAATGGCAGCCCCCATAGGGAAGAAAAAGTGTAAAAATAAAAAAAAGTAACACACAAACACACAAATTAATCCAAACGTTTTTAATAAAGCACTAACATCTTTAACATATTAAAAAAAAAATTTGGGTGACACTGTTCCTTTAAAAGGCAAAATACTCTTAGTGAAATATATATTAAAAGTATAGAATGGCTTTTTTGTATTTTTTAAAGGCAAACTCCTATCAAATCCCAAAAGTTCCGGGGTGACAGGAGATAACTCCAAAATCCCACTCCCCCCATGAAACACTTACAGGGGTCTGGGAAGCTGAGATATGAGGAGCTGTTTGGTGGGGTCCTATCACTGTCGATCTGCTTTAGCTGCCCATGTTCTGCCTGTGACATAGAGGGAACCAGGTGGTGATCTAGGATTCTCTTCCCCTGTGTACTGTGCCTGGTTTATCATTGAGGCACTGTGCTTGGCATGTTATGTTACAGGGGTGCCATGACATATACGAAAAATGTGCTTATTACGCCAAGGAAGTGGAGCAAATTTATAATGTGTTTGACCCTTTTTACGCCAATCTTGACCGTGAATGAGATGTGGCTAAGGGGAGTCATCCAAGGGGTTATGAAAGAAAAAAAAACTTGAATAAAAGTTAATTATAAATAACTGTGAAAAAAAAGTACAAAAAAATGCAACCACAATATAATTACCGTATATTTAATACCTTTTTATTATAGAACGGTTACAAAAAAATAATAATAATACACATATATTTTGTAATGACGGGGGTAGGGAAACGGACAAGTGAGCCCTAATCTACCCGCCACTCTGTCCCTGCCTACTTGCAACGACCCGCCCTAGGCAACGGGGTACAACTGGGCGCTCAGTAAGTGTACGAGACAAACAGACAAGGGAACACAAAGCAAAGGGAAAGGGGCAGTTGCCCACGGCAACACCGTGAGCAACAAGAATGGTGAACGAGCCGAGTCAAAACCAGGAGTGCACGAGGTACCAAACGCAGAGCAGGAGAGTAGTCAGTAAGCCAGGGTCAGTATGGAGCAGGATCAAATAGTCAGAAGCTGTAGCTGGGCCAGGAAACCACACGAGAAGAATCACAAGCAAAGGAGGAACAGGAAAGGCAGGTATAAATAGACAGAGGGTGGGAGCTAGCTGAGTCTGGCCAGGCTGCAATAGGCTCTCCCACTCCTAAGCCTGCCATCCTGAGTGGTGGAAGATGGAGTCAGTCTCAGAGACACAGACTCAGGTGCAGACTGATTACCTATGGGAGTATACACAGAAGTTGTGCCTGGCAGATCCTTTACATATTTGGTATTTTTTAACAACCTGTTCTAGTAATCTATTCATGATTAAAAGTGATTGATAAATGGTGTAAAAAAATGTTTGTTTGTTTTTTTTAAAAATTGACAAAAAAATAAAAAATCACTTTTTTTTACATTTTCATCAAAATCTAAATTAATATAAATAAATCGCTGAAATATTTGTACCCAACAATAATATCGAATGAAAGTACAAGAAATTCTGCAAAAAACAAAACAGCTAATAAATCTACAACTACTAAAATTGAAAAAAAAGTTATGAGCGCTGGAGACAAAAAGTTATCATTTTTTGGTGTCCTTAAAGGGTATGTACACCTTTAAAGACATTTTTTTTTCTTTTTTATTATAAAAATGTATTAGTGTTTTTTACAACTTTGTAATTTGTTTTCATTTCTTTTTTTTCTTTTTTGAGATACAGCTGCTTTGTATCCTGTATACAGACCAGCTGTATCTAGTGCTGAAACCTAAATCCGTCAGTTCCAAGAAGTGACATGCACTTCTTTTTGTGGGGCGTATTTTTTATGCGCTGTTTTCTCAAACTGCCGCGTAAAAAACGTCCAGTCGGAACGAAATGCAGTTTTTCCCATTGAAATCAATGGGCAGATGTTTGGAGACGTTCAGTTTCTGTTTATTCAGCCATTTTTCAGGGCGTTTACGCCCCGTAAAACGGCTGAAAATAAGCCGTGTGAACATGACCTTATACATTGTTTTAGTAAGAAAAAAAAGTCTTAAAAAGTTTCCATATCCTTTAACCCGTTAGTGACTGTTAACACACCATTTCATTGCGGTCACTAATGGGCTTTATTCTGATACATATGCCTTTTTGCGGCGCTGCATCAGAATAAATGTGCGCCACCGGGACCAGTAAAAGCTCGCTGCTCTCAGCTATTGGAGGTAGCTGAGGAGTGGGAGCAGACCTGTTTGAGTGGGCAGGTTCAAAATCAACATTGATCCCAGCCATTTAACCCCTCAGGTGAGCGACCGCCGCATCGGAGTGGTTTTAAAGGGAGGGGGCTCCCTCTCTCAGCCCATCGGCACACCCACGATGTGATCGCGGGGGGTCGATGGTTTCCATGGCAGCCAGGTCTGCCTCTAGTGAAAAAAAAGTTTAATAAAGTTAATGATAAATAAATAAAAATCCCAAGTAAAAAATAATAAAAACCCCCTTTTTCCCCCTTAGGGTATGTTCACACGAGGGCGTCCGTAACGGCTGAAATTACGGAGATGTTTCAGCCTGAAAACATCCCCGTAATTTCAGCCGTAACGGCCTGTGCAGGCGCTTGAACGCCGCGTCCATTACGGACGTAATTGGCGCTGCTATTCATTGGAGTCAATGAATAACGACTCCAATTACGGCCAAAGAAGTGACAGGTCACTTCTTTGACGCGGGCGTCTATTTACGCGCCGTCATTTGACAGCGGCGCGTAAATATACGCCTCGTGTGAACAGACAAACGTCAGCCCATTGCTTTCAATGGGCAGATGTTTATCAGCGCAATGAGGCGCTATTTTCGGACGTAATTCGGGGCAAAAACGCCCGAATTACGTCTGTAATTAGTGCGTGTGAACATACCCTTACAAAATGCTTTATTATGAAAAAAAAACAAAAAAAGTTTAAAAAAATTAGACATATTTGGTATCGCCACCTCCGTAACGACCCCAACTATAAAGTAATTACATTATTTAACCCGCACGGTGAACGCCATAACAAATTAAATAAAAGGCAATGTCAGAATTGCCATTTTCTGTTCATTCTGCCTTCCAAAAAATTTGATAAAAAGTGATCAAAAAGTCGCATGTACTCCAAAATGGTAATAATAAGAACTATAAGTCGTCCTGCAAATAAAAAGCCGTCATACAACTGTCAGGGATCATTACCATGTATATTGTTTGAAAAATATTATCCTTACATATATATATATATATATATATATATATTCAGTATATTACACAAAGAGATTGGATTCATGGAGCACAAAGAACAAGCATAACACGCCTATGGAAGACACCGCCCCCTGAAATGCAAAGAGGAGTGTGCAGAAGAATGTACAGGAGAACTTACAGCTAAGGAGCCAATGGGACTTAAGCAAGTCCCACATCTCTAGGGAGGGGCATGTGTCTTTTCTCTGTGTGTTTCTTTGTTCTGAATAAAGGGCAGTTCTCCTCTTGTCTGATGGAGAGAAAGATGTCTACCAGCATTTGTCTGTGTGGTGTACTTCTTTCCATGAATGCATTCAGCTTACAATTTACAGAGGTGGTTATTCGGTGTGAGATAAGAGGGAGAAGGAAGATACCCTGACACAACTGCGGAAAAAGAAAAAAGTTGTGACTCTTAAAATATGTTTTTACTGTGTAAAAGTAGTAAAACATACGAAAACTATATATATTTGGTATTGTTGCGATCATAACGACCCGCTGAATAAAGTTATTATGTTATTTATACCACACGCTAAACGGTGTAACTTTAGGATGCAAAAAAGTGTGCTGCCGAAATTGCTGTTTGGTTTTTTTTTCTATTCCCCCACCAAAAAAAGTTAATAAAAGTTAATGAATAATATTGTGGGTATTTGAGCCAGGAGAAACAACCATTATATTTGTAATTAATAATTTATATGTACCCCAAAATGGTGCTAATAAAAAATATACAACCTGTCCCGCAAAAAACAAGACCTTATACAGCTATGTCGATGCAAAAATAAATAAATAAGTTATAGCTCTTGGAATGCGACAATGGAAAAACGCAAAAAATCGCTTGGTCATTAAGGCCTAAAATAGGCAGGTCACTAAAGGGTTAAGGTAAAAAATGAGTCTGCAGGGCGTTAAAGACGGGTCATATTTTGCTGCAGATTATTGTTGTACTTAGATGCGTCATGAGGCCATAAAAGAAAGATAAATGAGTCTTACTTGTCTAGCGAGTTCTCGGGTGCTCCTCTAGATCAGGGACAGACAAATTCCAGGAGCCGAGAAGTCAATATGCCTAGAAATATCTTCTAACTTTTTGGGTTATTTCCTATTGATGTTTATGAAAATTCTTGGTGCCAGGTCAGTATTGGCTCCTGGGGTCTCACAACTGGCTCCTACCGTACCACAGCAGATTAACATGTCATTTATGTCCAGAAAACTGGATACTTGGTACATGATAGTTGGGGGTCCTGCTCCAGATTTTGCATTAGGCCCAGGAGCTTCAAGTTACTCCTCTGTCTGATCGAATATTTTTGGACCTTTTTGTTTTTTTTTGTCACAGAGAGAAGAGAGGAGAATAAACTGAGAAAATTCCCCCGACCTCCAGTCCCCAGTGATGGCGCAGGGACTCCTTAATGTTTACAATGAATGGACTTCAAGAAAATTAAGAATAAGGAACCTGAGACCATTGACCTGTGACCGAGTGACCCTTATCTCCTTGTATCAGTATTGTGCACTTTTGTCCTATTCGCTGCAGGCAGAATAATATATTTCTACACTCTCCATATAATAAACCATAGAAAAAGTATACATTTACTACAGTATCTGGGGCTGTCCGGACCCTGTATGGCAACCGGGTACTTGATAAATGTTGCACAGGTTAGGATAAAGATTTCAGATGTGTCAGACCTGTGATTGTCATTTGGCACATGGTGATATATGTGGTTTTACATAGGACTGCAGATAAACTTACTGCATTATCTTAAAGGAACACTCCAGTTATGAGTGTGGCCACGTTTCCTATCAGAAGTAACGGCGGGAAATTAAGTTGAGCGAGCGGGCAGACCGGTTGCTTAGGCATCTGTTCGATATCGGAAGCCTCTCCTGCAAAACTCCATCATCTACTTTTATATTTTCCTTATTTTAACTCCACCTCCTTCTTCACCATCCTTAGATATGAATATGTAAGCAATAAGTTTGAGAAAAGTATCGGGGTAAGAATGCTCTGTCCCTGGCTGGGAAGAAACGGGAACCTTCCCCAACTGATCTGACCGCAATTGAAACCAAGCAAAACCAAGCCCAACCCTTTAAGATAAGCCCCACCTTTTGTCACAGATGGAAGAGATGAGGACACCAAGCAAAACCAAGTCCCACCCTTTAAGATAAGCCCCGCCTTTTGTCACAGATGGAAGAGATGAGGACACCAAGCAAAACCAAGCCCCACCCTTTAAGATAAGCCCACCTATTTCCAACAATCCTACCAAAATTAGGAGAAATCCAAGGTGTTGGTGTCTTCTTCTTCTTCCATTACACATTCCTACAAGACTGATACATATAGAAGTAAGACTCTAAATAAACTCAGCAATTGAATAAATGTCTAATTTCCATACACTACAAATCAATCTTGTCTTGTGGAGTACACAGAAGCAAGGGTGGTCCTTAGGGTTCCAGGACGGGTGAGCCTGGTGTTTGTTTCTCCCTCCACGCCCTTTTCCTGCTGGCTATGGTAGAAAGAAGTCACCACAACGATCGTTGTATATGGGGCTGCGTAGCTACAGACCGGTAAGAGTGCCCATGCTGACCCCTGTCCACCACCGAAAAAAGCTTCAATGGGCACATGAAAAGTTGTCACGTAAGGCAGCAAAATCGGGAAGGATTGGGAAATGTTCATGGCAACTGATTCACCATCAATAATTTTTAAACCAGAAATTCTCCCAAATTTATCTGGCACCGACAACAAATTGGGGAGAGTTAATTGTGGGAATGAGGTCAGTAAGATATTATCTACAAAGGGACGATGGGGCAGATTTATTAATAGCGTCAACTTAGATAAGGCAGTCATAAAATGCGCCAAATTGATCAAAGTGGTGCATTCTGCATGATAAATTTGGCGTATCTTGCCAGACATGCCAGCCCCTTTGTCTTCCTTAAACCACCTATTAGTTGACTAAAGGCCCTTTTACACGGGCCAATGATCGGGCAAATGAGCATTCATATGAACAGGGCAATGAGCAGCCTTTGAAGAAGCAAACACTCATTCATCGGCTGATCGTATCGTTTATGCAGCCGGAAATATTATTGTTGTCGGCAGCACATTTCCGTAAACAGGGAGACATGCTGCCAACATGATATGAATGCTTAGAGACGAGCGATCGTAGTAATGATCGCTCGTCCCCATACATTACAGATCATAGCTCGTAAAATGTGCAAATGAGTGCCGATTAACGAGCTGTCTCATTGATCGGTGCTCATTTTCACAGTCCAAATTGGACCCTGTAAAAGGACCCTTTGTTTATGGCAAGTTTTTTTTTTGGGCAAAATTTTGGTGTATTTTTTGGCACATTTTAGGACACAGCCATTTTCTGACAAGCCACACCCCCTTGTACAGCATTTCAAAAGAAGTTTCTGAAATAGTTAATAAATGTGGCACACTGCATCAGCACCACAATTCGGGACACATTTTGAATAGTAAATCTGCCATATTATTTCATGTGCAGACCGGTCCCCTTAATGTTCGGATCAGTCCCGAAAAGAGCCGCTAATAATTCAATTGAAAGAATTAAAGGAAGAGTTGGCTCTCCGAAGTGTACCTTGCATATTGAACCTGTGCTATGGGACAGCGATATAGAGACAAAATCCAGCCCAGAATGTTCTGCCGCAATGAGAAATACATATAATCCCGGGATAGTAAATCAAAAAATGTTGCGAGAACTGGCAAGATAGGGTAAATGAGCCACCCTTCAGATTTTGTCACTGGTTTGGTGCATGGGTATGAAACCCGATTGGTCTCTATGGATCAGTTGTAACAAAAAAGGGTATCTCATCGTCACCATGGTGTTAGCCAGACGTTTTATGTCAATGTTCGGGAGGGAGATCGGCCTACAGTTGTCAATGTCAAGGGAGTCCATGCTAGGTTTAGGAATCATAAAGGCCCCATGCACACGAACGTGTTTTTGCCTCCGCAATTCCCCCGAAAATCCACGGGAGAATTGCGGACCCATTCATTTCTATGGGCCCATACACACTATCCGTGTTTTCACGGGTCCCCGCATGTCCGCAAATCCGTGCCGCACAAACTCAGGACATGTCTTATTACGGCCCGCAAATTCGATGCGGACATGCCCATAGAAGTCAATGGGCCCGTGGAAAATGCGGGTACACCTCCGTGTGTCAACCGCAATTTGCGGATTTGCGGAAGTGTTGCTAGGCGACGACCGGGAATGAGTTCTGTCGTCATCCTGTTTTACCTAGGCTTTTTTTTTTTATCCGCATTTTGCGGATTACATACGGATGAACTGCGGATTACATACGGATGAACTGCGGAGGACTTTTCACGGAACACGGTCCTGGAATTTGCGGACCAGAAAAACACTACGGTCGTGTGCATGAGGCCAAAGTTTTGCCTAATTTGGAAGAGGAATGTGCCTGACTTAATGGTGGTTAAATATTGGTCAAGTGTGGAGCCAGGATGTCTGGAAACTTTTTGTAATATAAAGCGGAGAATCCATCTGGACCCAGAGTTGAAAGTTTTAATGGCCTGAATAAACTTCAGTAGGGAAATATCTTATTTTATTAGGAAGTTCTGGTCTTCTGAAACCTCAGGGGGAGAGAGAAAGCCCCTAGCAGAGAATTAGCAAAGTCAGAGTTAAATCTATCTGGTTTAGTATAGATGGAAATAAAATGTGGTTGTAAAATGTCCACTATGTTTCGGAGTTGGTCGTGGAAGTGCCATTGGGTCAGTGGAGTCCTAAGAGGGTTAATCTTAAGTTTACGTGCTAGTAATGAGCTGGGTTTATTATCGGTGGCAGAGAATCTTTGTGAAGACCATCTAAAACGTTTCTCAGCCTGGTCCCTCCAAGTGTCCACAAATTCAGTCCGAGCTGACGTGACATACGATTTATTTGACTCCATTGGTTTTCCCCTCTGAGGGTATGTTCACACGCTTAGCAAAAACGTCTGAAAATACGGAGCGGTTTTCAAGGGAAAACAACTCCTGATTTTCAGCCGTTTATTAATCATACTTTTTACGCCGGTTTTTGGAGCTGTTTTTCTATAGAGTCAATGAAAAACGGCTCCAAAAACAGCCCAAGTAATGACATGAACTTCTTTTTCGCAGGCATTTTGTAACGCGCCTGTTTTTCAAAACGGCCGCGTAAAAAACGGCCCGTCAGAACAGAACGCCATTTTTCCCATTAAAATCAATGGGCAGATGTTTGGAGCTTGTTCTGCTTCCGATTTTTCAGCCGTTTATAGCCTGAAAAATGTCCGAAAATAATCTGTGTGCACAATTTAGTAGTTAACTGTTCAATTCTCTCAAGTCTTAGATTCTTGCAGTGAGAAGCAATGCAAATTTACTTGCTGTGTATATCCGCTTTGTGCACTTCCCAAAGGGGGACTGGAGAGGAGACATTCAAAGCAAAATAGAAATTTAAAGGGAAATAGGACTATATGCAGATTAACATGAGTCCAAGGAAGTGAGAAGGCAGTCATTCAGATGCCGGGTGTAGCTAGGTTTGGCTGGAATTAGGGAATGATAGTTGAGTATTAATGGACTATGGTCAGATCATGGGGTAGAGGCAATCTTGGCTGAGGCCATCAGAGGAAGTAAAGGGCCTTTTACACCAGCTGACAATTGGCTGATGCAGCAAGCGCCCATCAACGAGACGTCGTTGATCGGCGCTCGTTTGCTCGTGTCACACGGAGCTATGGATGTGGTTGTGCAGTCGTTACTCCGAACGCTCATCCTCATACATTATCATCATGTTCTATAGTGCGTCTCCCTGTTTACTTTTTTAAAACTATACGATCAGCAGATGATCCAGCGTTTGCTCGTTCATATGCTGATCGCTGCCGTGTTTACAGAGGGCAATTATCGGCAACGAGCGTTCTATGAACGCTCATCTGCACAATAATTGGCCAGTGTAAAACCCCCTTAAATGTTGGGAGGTAAATATATGATCTCTTCTACAAAAACATTTATAGGGGTGAGAATAAAATGAGAAGTCCATAGATACCCGGTTCAATTCCCTCCAAGTGTCCACCAGGCCATAGCCGCGTAACAGAGATTGAAAGTCAGAGGATTGAGACGGGGAACGTTAGTGTCCGGTGGAGGGGGAGACTTATCTACACAGGCAGTGGCGGATTATCATTAGGGCGGTTCGGGCGGTCGCCCGGGGCTCAAGGCTCCCAGGGGGCCCATGGCTGCTCGAACCGCACAAGACCGCACGGGCCCCCTCATGCCCGGTGGCGTCGCTAGCACCGGAGGGGGTCCCGGTGCTAGCGGCAGCCACATTCATTTGTATCTGAGTCCTCAGATACAAACAAATATTATAGGCTGCAGGCCACATTAGGCTTGCAGCCTATCAGGCGCTGGGAAGACTCCCTGCGCAGGCCGGCGTGATGAGGTACTGCATCACACCGGTCTGCGCATGCGTCTAGTCCGGAGGCTTCACATGCGTCCAGCTTGAGCAGCCGCCATGAGAACGCAGCAAGGTAAGTAAAATATATATTTATCTTTTTAGGTGGGGGGGTAGCGCTGTGCATATATTCAAGGGAGGGGGGGGAGTCCTCCGTGACACTATATACAAGGGGGGGGGAGTTCTCCGTGACACTATATAGAAGGGGGGAGTGCTGGGTGGCCCAATATACAAGGGGGAGGGTAGCGCTGTGTGACACTATATACAAAGGGGGGGGGAGTGCTCTGTGACACTATATACAAGGGGGGGAGTTCTCTGTTACACTATATACAAGGGGGAGGGGAGCGCTGTG
The DNA here is from genome assembly GCF_050947455.1 of Rhinoderma darwinii. Taxonomy (NCBI): domain Eukaryota; kingdom Metazoa; phylum Chordata; class Amphibia; order Anura; family Rhinodermatidae; genus Rhinoderma; species Rhinoderma darwinii. The sequence continues at coordinate 91,851,896 of NC_134691.1, forward strand.
TGGCACTATATACAAAGGGGAGCACTGTGTGGCACTATATACAAAGGGGGGAGTGCTCTCTGACACTATATATTAGGGGGGGAGTTCTCCGTGACACTATATACAAGGGGGGAGTGCTGGGTGGCCCTATATACAAGGGGGAGGGGAGCGCTGTGTGGCACTATATACAAAGGGGGAGCGCTGTGTGCACTATATACAAGGGAGCGCTATGTGGCCCTATATACAAGGGGGGAGTGCTAAGTGGCCCTATATACAAGGGGGAGCGCTAAGTGGCCCTATATGCAAGGGGGAGCACTGTGTGGCCCTATATACTAAAGGGGAGCGCTGTGTGACACTATATACAAGGGGGGGCTGTGTGCCGCTATCCACAGCGGTATGTGTGGCGCTCTTTACAGGGGGGGCTCTGTGGCGCTATTTACAAGAGGGGGAGGGTTGTATGGCGCTATCTATAGGGGGCTGTGTGTAACGCTCTCTACGGGGGGGATGTGTGTGGTGCTAGCTATAGGGGGGTGTGTAATATCTACAGGGGCTGTGTGTGGCACTATGTACAGGGGGCTGTGTGTGGCACTATGTACAGGGGGCTGTGTGTGGCACTATGTACAGGGGGCTGTGTGTATGTTTTGTTTTACAGTGTATGGTATTATTATATTGAGGCGCGCAGTCTTTGGTGCTATTATATTTAGGGGTACAGTATGTGGCACCATGATAACTTTATTTTGGTTTATAGGTGTGGAAATGTTGAAAAAGTGAGGAGCCGCAGACATCTGAGTGGCAAATTCTGCAGAAATGGGTCATGGCCGGGAGAAGTCGTCATGAACTCTGGACCGGATGGATAAGAAAAGAGAAAAAAAACTACTAGAATCTGAGACGTCGTCACCTGTGAGTCACTAGATTTATAGAGAATCTGTCACCTCTCCTGACATGTTTATTATAGGAAATCCTTGTATGTCACAAAAAGTCTTTCTGCAGTCCAGGACTGATAGACAATTACCCTTGTCAGGAGGATGTGTCCCTGCACAAGGTGATACTGTCAGTATGTAGGGACACAGCCCTGTGATAAGGGGAATCATAACACCCATTTGTTAATGCTTGCCCAAAAAGGTAGTGTTAAAAATAGTTACGGCGCGGCAGGGCGGCGGTGCGGAAGGGGGGCCCAAGTTTGGGTAACAGCCCAGGGCCCATGGTCTACTTAATCCGCCACTGTACACAGGGTAGAATATTGGAGTTCTCCGGTACAAGCCGGAGTCCCCTGCTGTTGGCATGAATCATTTTAGACAGATGGCCGAAAAAATGAAGTTGCTAAGTGTTAGGAGCATAATACACCACTAGGGTTACGTCTACATCATGGATGGTGCCCTAAAGGAGAAGATATCTCTCAGAATGGTCTGCAAGTTGTAAAGTACAGATAAAAAGGAGATTTTTATGGAAGGCTCTGATCACACCTCTACACTTTTCTGACGAAGATACAGCATAAAAAATTGGGAAATTATATTTTGGAAAGAATGTTTGAGAAAAACGTGTTTCCTGAAGGCTTAGAATGTCAACTTTACGTGACTTGTAACAGTAGAAGGCTTTGATGTCTCAGCTGGGAAATTAAATTGTGAGAATTGATTTTTAAGGTGATGTTAGCCATGGCTATAAGGGAAAAATATAATATATTTATATTTATAATGGCCCATGGAGGGGGGATAGTACAAAAAAACGGGGGTGGACCGTAAATGAAAGAGCAAATAGAAAGGTTCAAATGAAGGGAAGGAAAATTAAGCTATAATGACATAGAGGGTCGGAGGGTGAAACCGGGAGTAGATCTGCTCCAGAATGGCTGAAGAAGAAGGAACTGAGTGAAAAATAGGGGTCACTGAATTCTGGGCAAAAGGGTGCGGGACAAGAAAGATATAGACTTCTACGGTCATAACAACCTGGACAAGATTTAGTCTCAAGGAGTAAGGATGAAGGTAGAGGAGAGGGTACAATTGTAGAATAAAGTGAGCGTGAGAAAACACCGGGCGTTTATATAAAGGTTCATACAGTATGTTATCAAACATAACCAAGGTTAGGAGCTAGTAGAAAGGCACAAATGTAATAACTCAACAAGTAACCACAATACATAATAAACAAATAACTGAAACCCTGAAGGAGATAGCGGAGGTATAATAGTAAAGATGCGAAAAAATAATCCCACTGCACTCAGAAAAACTTCACTTAAAAATCCTGCTTTATTCCAAACATTTGGTCATGGGTTGCAGAAAAAAAACACAGCCTATGGCCGTTTCGCGTGTGGTCACGCTTCTTCATGGCCCTTGCATTCATCAGAATCCCACCCCCTTTTATTCAATTGTGCAACTTTAGTTGTACAAAGTGTTATGTCTACCACGACCGGCAACAGGTTGTTGAACACACAACAATCCCGCAAAATGCATTTACTTTCGGTTACCCTCACGATGTTTACGCATATGTAGAATAAATATTGGGGAACCCTCCCCCACAATCAATGAACAGGCCTGTTCCCTTAATCTTTTGTACATCAGTCTAATAGTCTTACCGTCACAGTAGAGTTTGTCTTTTTTGTTCCTTCTACCACCGTACAATTGTGACATACGGTTCTGGCCAGCTGCCTTATCTAGTGCCTCACTTGTTGTTTTTTGGGGTAACCCCATATGTATAGATGGGTACATAATTGTCCTGCTTCTTCATAAAAGGTTTTATTATCACTGTTGATCCTTCTTAACCTCAAAAATTGGCCATATGGTAACGATTTCTTCACATGCTGAGGATGGTGACTTTCATACCACAATCAGGCATTTGTTGCTGTTGGTTTTTGACACCCGTAAGTTTGTATATGGCCATTTACTAAGGTAACCATCTCATCCAAAAATTTTATTATTTTGCCCTCCGAATTTACGCGTAAATATCATGTGTATGTCATTCTGATCTAAATAGCTGACGAATTCCGCAAATTCAAACAATTTTAGCTTTTAGGTCAAGGAAAAGTTGGTTCCCATCGCCATCCCTGCTTTATGATGGTTCCACCTACTATTAAATTGAGTATTGATTCTAGTGAGCTCCAATCGGCGCCTGATGGCCTGCACACCTCTATCCTTGGGGATACGGATATACAGGCTCTCAACATCAATGGAACCCAACTGGAAACTATCTTTCCAGGGTTGTGTAATGATGGGGGTAAGGAAACAGACAAGTGAGCCCTAATCTACCCGCCACTCAGTCTCTGCCTACTTGCAACGACCCGCCCTAGGCGACGGGGTACAACTGGGCGACGGTCCCTACGCTCAATAAGTGCACGACAGACAAACATACAAGGGTACACAGAAGCAAGGGAAAAGGGGAGTTGCCCACGGCAACACCGTGAGCAACAAGAGAGGTGAACGAGCCGAGTCAAACCAGGAGTGTACGAGGTACCAAACGCAGAGCAGGAGAGTAGTCAGTAAGCCAGGGTCAATATGAAGCAGGGTCAAATAGTTCTAGAAGCTGCAGCAGGGCCAGGAAACCAAACAAGAAGAATCACAAGCAAGGAGGAACAGGAAAGGCAGGTATAAATAGACAGAGGGCGGGAGCTAGCTCCGTCTGGCCAGGCTGTGATAGGCTCTCCCACTCCTAAGCCTGCCATCCTGAGTGGTGGAAGATGGAGTCAGTCTCACAGACATAGAAGCAGGTGCAGACTGATTACCTATGGGCGTGGATACAGAAGCTGTGCCTGGCAGATCCTTAACAGGTTGTCAAAAAGTCTTTTGTATCCCGGAGGAAAGAAGAGACAGTTCTGAGAACTGGCCTTAACAGCCAATAATGATCCTTTATAGGACACTGAAGAATCTTTATTCATTGGTTCATAGGCATTCAGCTGTCGCATAGATTCCTCCACATAATAGTGTTTAGAAAGTGCCACAACATTGCCCCCCGTTGTAGTAATATTATAGCATCAGTGTCTTGTGAAACGATAACAGGACTATGGATGGGGATATTGAAACCACATCAGGCAGGACCAGAACTTCTGAGGTCTGGTTGAGTGGGATTATCAAAGTGTTCATGTAAAAATACAACTCCCTTTTGTCCAGTTTAGAAAACCCATTTTCATACACCCTGTTAGGGAATTCTGAGTAAATAGAGGGGGGTCCTCTGTTCAGAAATTTAATTTCTTGGTCAGATTGGGGAGCGGTTATAGTGTCTCTCGCTCTGGAGAGACTCTACAACCTGTCCTGTCCTGACTTACACAGACAACCCACTTATATGAGTGAGGACTGTGTAATGCTTAATATCACCTGTTGTTGCGCTGCAGGGAAAGTAAACACTTACTGCTTGGTTCTCCCACAGATTACAGCTGATCGCTAGAGGTCTTATTTTGGGGGAACATTTTGTGATCAGTTTGTGTCAAGAGACCCTTCTAAAATGTATCCCCCTGAAGACTCGGCGATCATCTGATCACTGCAAGTCTAGATTCTTTCATTCCAAATGATCAGCCAGGGGAAGCCACGTTTGGCTCTACATTTGCACTGCTACAGAGGAAATATGGCGTTACATGCCGGCCATTCAAGTGAATGATTCTCCGTGTAATTCATGGAGGGATTAGTTTCATACATCAGTTCGATGTGGGAGGTCCCGAGCAGAGGACTTCCCTGTATGATGTAATGTCCTGTTCCCTGATAGAATATATGAACTGGGGTAGTCCTTGTGCCCACTCCCTCCATTTACTTAGACTGTGTTGACGTGAATTGCAGGAGTCAGGACTATCTAAGAAATCACAAATAATGAATAATAATTTAGAAAAATAAATAGAATAAAATAAATGGAAGCCATTTAGGGGGTGTTATTGCACCCACTAGTTTAGCTGTGATAGGGCAAATAACACCCCAATGTAAAGGGGTTTATCATGGTATCCTTTAAAGTGGTACCCCAGCAATTAAAATATGCAAATAAAAATAACTACAAGGTAGCGGCCCTGTAGGACTACAGCCTTACCATTCCCCATTTCAGACAGTCATTCCAATTTTCAGAAAAATTATTGGGGAACCCCTTTGAGATGTTGTTAACGACAGCTGGCTAACATTACCTGCACTCAGAAATCTGTCAATTATTTTATAATCCGCTCAATATTACCACATAGAGAAAAAGTACTATGCACAACAATATGGAGTTATTTATCCAAACAAATAATTTATTTATAGCCAGTGACAGTGCGACGTTTCGGTCAATACCATGACCTTCCTCAGGCACTTTCGTCTATGCTTTATCCTGCGTGGATGGCGCTGTAAGCTTGGCGGGTAACCACTTTAGTGAGGTGCTAGAATATTACCACATATGGACAACTGCTGTGAACCAACCTGGGGTTAGGCAGAGCCTAAGTCCTGGACTACCGATGTTTGGCTGGATTAGGACTCCAGAACATCAGGAAATCAATTATCGGGCATTTGTGGCAGGCCATTATGTGGGCATCCATAAAAAGCACTCATTAGGGCGTCCGGCAATTATAGGGACATCTATGGTAGGCACTTATAGAGGCAGGAATGTTGTTATGGAGCATTTGCCTCTTTTTACAAACCAGGGATGTTAGGAGATATATATTTGAGGTGAGGCTTAAAGAAAAAGTCCCCTGAATGGCCAATTCCACAAATTTATCATTAAAAAAAAAAAAGACATTTAATACAAAAAGATCTATAATTTAACTCTTCCATCTGGTGCCATCTTCCTCCCCTTGGCAAGAGGCACCAGATCTTATTTTGGCACATTGAGTGACAATGCCAGATATTGACAAGATCATGGATATGTGACAATGTCCCTCATCAGCATGGTCTTCTTTCACTAAGCAGGGGCGTGTACATAATTGGGCCATACAAATAGATCGTCAATTAAAAAAATCTGTGAAAAATTACAACAGGAAACATTGTTTTTAATGGATTTCCCCCTTAAGACCTCAATTATTTGTGTGCCTTCAGGTCCCAACCCAATTTGGGATTAGGTGCTACATCTATATTAAAAAGCAATATTTGAGACAATAAAGTTTACTTCATCTGTGTCAGTGGATATTGACTCAATTCGTCCGTTTAGTCTCACGTCTATGTACGTAGGTCTTTCATCATATTTTGGGCTGCTCCGAATCACCTGAATCTCCCACCCAATATAATATTGAAATTGGCAACCTTTAGTCCAGATAAGATGCGGGTTTTCATGACTCCCTGGACCTGCATCATGCCAAAACAAAGATCAACTACAGGAGGCTATTGTGTTTCCCAGCATTTTGAGGGACTCGCCTTAATATACATGATCTGATAAGAGATAGCAAACAGCAACTAGGAATATAAAGTAACCCCCTGGAGACTCGTCCATTCTACACGCTAATCATTTCTTCCACGGGCCAGACCAAGTGAGGAGACCAGCCATGGACTACAAGGTGTTTTGTTTATTTGCCATCGCCCTTATTGTTGGGTCCTTCAGCTCCGCACATGGACAGGCCGCACTAAGTAAGTTCTACACATTATTATGTTCAACCAGCTTCAAATAGTGTTACCCCATTTTTACATTTAAAGGAGGTCTTGAGATTTGTAAAAAAGATTACATCGTGTGTTTTGTTAGGAGGTAATTGAGGGGGAAGGATCCTCATCTATTCGCCAGAGTGGAGACCAGCTACAAAAAACAGCACCTCCTCTGGAGGACCTGTCACATATGTGCGAATATACAGGCAGTCCAATTATTTTAGTGGTAATTTCAGAAGTTTGAGGAAGAAACAGATTTTCCTTGGCGGTGCTAACTGGTAAAAACCCTTCTTGAGTAATGAGGATTTAAAACAAGCAATTGTATTTTATCTGATGAAGAGGCCGGTCCGGCCTTGCAACGCGTAGTAATTAAAACAATATCTGATATTACATTTGCTAGATTTTCCTCAAACTTCTCAAATGACTATTTACCACTGGACCCATTGGATCCGGATTGGAAACCAGGCTGCAGCAATATTTTAAAACACGCTTTCAAGGATGTTGTGCTCCTAGCACAACCAACCAGGTCAGCAGAACTGATCACCCATTTGTGGCTGTTTTATTATATCATTTGATGCACTATGTGCGCTTTGTGTTGTTTTTTCTCCTCTACTGTTCAATGATTTTAGTGGGAACTGTGTAATTCTTCATTTCACCAGTGGTGGTGCTGTGGGAGAATTTAACAGTTTTTGCCAGGTTCTCCTTCAGAGACTGATTGCTAGACCACTCACACTAATAAAAATATATTGTCCAAATGATGACATCCCCTTTAAGTTTTCATCACCATTCCAACCTTTAGAACGGGATAAGGCATAGACCATATGTAGATTTCTATTATACCCAAATAGTTCTCTCAAAAATGAAATCGTAGACATGATTGTGCCAACTAAATGGCCTCTTGACAGGAGGTCATAGATAGAGGTCTCACTTGAAACTCCCCTTTATGAGCCTGAGCGGAGAGTCGCTCACAAAGAGTGCCTTTCGCTCTGGCGATTCTGGCCCTTCCATGTATTACATGGTTGGCAATTCAAGATTTAATGCTACAGGTCAGGGGAAAATGCCGGGAATTGTATGGTCAACAGCAGCTCTTTGTGGCAATCCCAACTGATTCTATTTCTAAAGCCAAACCCCAGGGTATTCACATGACCGCCGAGAAAGCTTCAAGTCATAATAGGGATGTAAAGATGAGACAAGCCACTTAAAGGTGTTTTCCGACAATACTAAGTGATGGTTCTGATTGATGGGGGCCCGACTTCAGGTAGCCTCAATGATCTTCAGAATGAAGAAGCAGAGACGGTGGTTGAGCACTACTGCTATTTTACAGATATGCCATAACATTATTAGATGGGAATACCCAATCCGAAAGCTCAAAGTAAACCACGCCTTTAAGGAAGAATGGCCAATCATAACTCTGAATGGTTGAGAAGTCTGACAGAAGGGAGGGGTATATTTGACAAGCCATTTTCCAGCCCCTTGAGGGTCAACTCGAAGGCCATTTAGAACATACAGTTGCACCCTATAGTTCAGAAATACAAGGGTTTATGTAAAATTCCCTCATGTAAAGGGGCTCTTCTTGGTGACAGTATCCCTTTAAGTCCTTTGCTTTCCGATAAGGAATAATTTCATGTAAAGAATTGTATTTACTAATCATTTGACAAAGCAATTCGACATGAGGCCTGAAACTTAAAGGACAACTGTTTATTTAACGTTGGATTCGTATGAGATAAGTCAGCGCACAGATGTACGTAAACACTTGTCAGGTGACTGCGCCGACCTTTTTGTCTAATTCCTAAATTGAAGTTGTTTAATTGGAGATGTAAACTATTTTAAAGAAACAGAATTAATCAATGGATTTCTTACCGCGGCCGGTTTGTCTTACTGCGATATAAATAAAGCTTTGTATATTCACATGGGTAAACAGAAGTTAGTCTGAAAAATTACAGATAGTTTCAGGATTCTGCTTGTCAGATAGTTTAATGTCGGGACAGTCCTCGAAGGTTTGACTGGGAGCTGAAACACAGGGCCGCCATCAGTCGATACAGTCAGGGGACCGCCACCCACCATGCCGACACAATGGGGCCCATATAGTTTCACTTAAAGGGGTTGTCCACCTTCTGACAACTGATGACCTATCCATTGGATAGGTCATCAGTATCTCATTGGTGCGGGTCCGACACCCGGACCCCGCACCGATAAGCCGCTCTGGTGGCCTGCGGGCACCGGATGTTGTGGCACATAATGCTATGTACGGAGACGGAAGCAGTTGGCTCCGTACATATAATAGCGGCCGTGCTGCAGAACTGCAGGTCTGCTCCTATTCACTTGAATAGTACTGCAGCTTGGCTACTACTCCGTGGCCGGATCCAACTGCTCCCGGCATGTACGTCCGGTGCACAGAGGCATCGGACCAGCTGATCTGTGCAGGGCCCTGGTGTCGGACCCCCAGAGATCATGTACTGATGACCTATCCGGTGGATAGGTCATCAGTTGTCAGAAGCTGGAAAACCCCTTTAAGTAAAAGAAATAGGCCCTATAATGTAGCAAGTAGAACTATATGGGCCCCACAGGACTGGAACAACAGTGTCCCCACTACTTTCCTGCCACAGAGCTCCGTATTTCTCTCCCCGTCTTGGCCACTTTGTGTCCCCCGCTGACCCCTATTACCCCACAGAGCTTCTTATACCTTGTGTGTCCTCCCTATATCCCTTCCCACACAGAGCCCACGCCATCTTTTTCCCTCTTCCCCCGCCACTTGCATTTGGTCTGTAAAGCCCTCTCCAGATACTTGTATATGTTATAATATTCTATGACTAGGGTATTAACATTAGTGAAACACAAATATTCTATAAAGTTTATTAGTTTTATTCCATTTGCTTCTCATTAACTTGCTTTCTCATAGCCTTTCTTGCTGCTACCTGACATTGAGCATATTAAACATGTGTTTTTTTGTCATTTTTCAGCTCAGGAACAATGCTCCGTTCAGCCAGTTGCAAGAGTAAATTGTGGAGAACCTGGCATCACCCCAACCGAATGTTTCAACAAGGGATGCTGCTATGACACTTCTGATCCAAATGCAATCTGGTGCTTCTATGCTCGCCCAGATGATGGTAAGATTTAAAGAATTGCTTTTTATTTAATTGTACGGACCTCGATGTTTGTAGAAAAATATCAGGTTGTATATTTTTAAGTCCATGGCCAGACTAAATTGGTTATAAGAGATTAGAAATAAAAGGGTCCTTTTTAAAAAAAAACAAAAACAAAAAAAAACCCAGTGATCAGTGGCTATTTCTGATATTCAATATCAGACACAGCCCATGAAAAAGAGTGGCGCTGTTTTTGACAATAAAGGAAACTTTTTTTTCTAATCTCATATAACCCCTTAAATGATGTCAAACTGCAACTATTTTTTGTTGCTCTAATGCATCTAAAATAAAAAAAATATGTTACTTTGCAAAAATCTCCCACCAGTTTGTGTACACAGCTCTAATGCAGACCAATGTGTCTCCATGGTTACAGACTACAGACAAACCCTTTGTAGTCTGATTCTGCAGTCCTCAGCTCCGCCCCCTCAATTCCTTTCATAGACATAACACAGTGTATAAATATATCCTGAGCTTTAAGGACTTATGTGAATGAGTTCCACCTTGTGTCCATATGGGGGGCCCTATTGCGCCCACTAGTTCAGTTTTGACATGGCATCATACCTCCCAACCGTCCTGTGGTATGGTTTTGTGAAATGGACCATAAAGGGGACATGGCTAATGCAAATGTACCTAAAAGTGGGCGTTTCTGGTAAGTTTTGTGGGCGTTCATGGGTGGATCGGGGGCGTAGGTTAGAAATGTATCATGAATGGGATTGAAATCATGGTTGGTATGAGTATGATCATATAACCTGTGCCCTCTTTTCATGCGCGTTATTAATGGCTGTTTTTCTTCTACAGAATGTCTCTTGTAATTGGATTCTGATGAACAACCCGGTCTCTGCCAGTGGAAGAACGCAATAAAACACAATCACCATCTTTCATATCTACATAGATGGAACAATCTGAGAACTTTCTCTGCCTTTATCAGATTTCCCATCATAAAAGACTTTCCCTCTTTCTAAATGTATTACAGCCAGACACTTATGTAAAGAAATAAAGCTGCAATTAGAAATGTAGACGCGTCTCGTTATTGTTGCATTATTGTATAACTCTATCATCTCAGATCAGTGGTGTATATAGAAGAGAAAGGACCCATAGCAAAAGATCAAAATGGGCCCCATCATTTTATTTGGTTAATAAAATCCTCTGTGAGCTAAACACATAATTTATGCCATAAATGTCAGATAGAAACGGGTCCCACCTCTGGGACCTGCACCTAACTCTAGAACGGGGGGCCCCTCTAAACCCTCTTCTACCGTTCTGTGTTCCAACTGACTTCCAGCCATGTAAATAGAAAACAGCGTAGCTTGCTGAGCTAAGCTGTTTCCGTAACTCCCATAGAAGTGAACAGTTAACTGTTTCCGTAACTGCCATTCACTTCTATGGGAGTTACGGAAACAGCTTAGCTCAGCAAGCTACGCTGTTTTCTATTTACATGGCTGGAAGTCAGTTGGAACACAGAAAGGTAGATCGAGGTTTAAATGGTAGGAAATCACAAGTGGCAGCAGGAATACGGAAAGGTAGAACGGGGTTTAGGGGGCCCGTTCTAGAGATATGTGCAGGTCCCAGAGGTGGGACCCGCATCTATCTGACATTTATGGCATATCCTGTGGATATGCCATAAATGTCCCTGATGGGAAAACCCCTTTAATCTCTATCCCGTCCTGATTATTTGCAGCAATGTATCAGTGCAGGTCGAATCTATGAGCCTAGAGTCCACAGAGAATTGTCTACACTGGATAGAATTGGAATAAACTCTGTATTCAGTTGTGGTTCTCATTAACTCCATTAGTTATCGCCTTTCCAGCTGCCAGCTGACACTGAGCATACAACAGATATTTTTTTTGTCATTTTTCAGCACAGGGACAATGCTTCATATTACCAATCATTTATAAACCCATTATTAATAAAAGAGAGTACATACAGTCATGAGAAAATGAAAGTACACCCTATTTGAATTCTTTGTATTCATTTATCAGGGTGCAAATAACAATTATGAGCTGTACGACAACTTCTATAAACTAACAAATAAATGGTGACAAAAAAAATACACAAGAGATATATCACAATTTTTTCCCAAAAAGTAAACCAACCAGGTGGGAAAAAATAAGTACACCTGTAATAGGGACAACTATATATATCAAGGGTATGACTCCTTCCATTTTTTGTGCTATTCTCCATTTTTCAGTGTTATTTTGTACACAGAAACGGCTAACAAACACAAGATGAGCTATAGCTTGCTGGAATTTGTAACAATATACTGAAACTGCTATTGTCTCGCTGTTATCAGTTACGATTTCTGCTTTGACTAGATGTCATTTTTGCTACTTGTTCTCTTAATGCTTCAAGGGTTATTCCCATCTTAGACTCCACAGGATATGCCATAAATGTCTGATAGATGTGGGTCCCGTTTTGCCAATGCGGTGGCCACTGGCTGCAGATTTCAGCCAGGGACTAATGGAGAGGGGGCCAAGCATGCTCGCGGATCTCTTCATTTTACTCTGGGAGTTACTGAAACAGCTGAGCAGCTCTTGCTTGGCTGTTTTCATAACTTCCATTAATAATAATGGAAAGAGCCCTTTTCCCTGACTGTAATCTGAGGCCAGCGGCTGCCGAACCAGGCAAGACCGACCCCGTTTTTGGTATAGGTGTGGGTCTCACATCATAACTTAGATGTGATTGATATTAGTTGGATCCTGTGTGTCAGAAACTTGCCGGACAAGCTCTCAGCCGAGCCGTCAGTTCAGATAAACTGACAAATTCAGCTGAGAGAGAACTATACAGCTTCTATGTATGCAGGATTATGGGGCATTATTAAAGATTTATCCTCGCTGTTCCTGATGGGTATTTACTCCCTGGGAAGAGATCGGAATATCACAATATAATGCCTTATTCACACAAACGAAACGGCCGTGTGACGACCATTTTTATAATAGCCGTCACATGGCTGCATTGAAATCAATGTACAAAATAAAAACGTCTACGGGACTATTCCGTTTTTTCATCGAACCATGTGAAAGCCCCGTAAAAAAATAGGACATGTCCTATTTTTGCCCGTTTTCCTAGATCCCTCGATAGACTCAAGTCCATGAGGGATCTGTGAAATCGGGTCCTGCACGGATGCAAATTGCCGTGGAAAACGGACGTATTTCACAACCGATTTCACGTCTGTTCGTGTTTTGTTTTATCTTTTGTTTATTGTCCATATTGTTGAGCTATTAAACTTGTTGTGTGTGCGCATGTTTTTGTTCCTTACAATCCGACCGCTGCCACCAAAAAGAATCTTCCTGCTTCCAAAATCATTCAGAGAGTAAAGTCATGTACACACAACAGAGTTTCACATTAATTTAGTTGCAGAATACATGCGTATTTCACGATAAAATCCATGTGAAAAACCCTACGCGATTTTCGTAGAAGAAACGGAAAAAAACGCTGCAGAAATTCGAGAATCAGCCTCAGATTGCTGTCAAATTCTCTGGCAAATCCGTTGTCTTCACAGATCATAATTAGCAGGCCAAAAAAACTTTTTCATAAAGTTTCTAAAAAAAATAACACCACCAAAAAAGTACAATAAACACATTTTATTCTACACTTTGTTATAGCCCATGTTGTGCTGTTTATTTAATAGACACACGTGTGTCCCTGTAACCGAAACAACCCATACAATACAGTTATCCCATTATTTATGGTAATATGTTAATGGTATAAAAAAAAATGGCAGCATTGCCTATTGTTCCGCATTTCTCTTACAATAAAAGATAATATAAATGTAACGCAAACTTGTTATCATACTTATGTGTATTGCAAAAGAGCGCCTAAAAAAACCTAAAGCTCATCTCACAAGAAACAAAACCCCAAATAGTGACATTGACGTAAAAATAAAAAAGTTATGGCTGGTGCAATTTGGGGAAAAGGTCAAAAAATTAAACACAACAACAAAAAAAAAATTCGGGCCACCTGAACAAATACTAAAACTCCAGCAGTGAAAGGGTCAAAATACAAACTATGCGGCTGCCTCTCTCCCACTTAGGGAATGTTCACACGTGGCGATATTTGAAAGTATTTTTTGATAAAAATGACCGGAAAATATATTTATGGAATTTTTACAAAAACATACACAAAAAATCTTGCAAAAAAACCATATGTGAGCATACCCTTAGTGGCACTGGTGGCATTATTGGTGTGAAGTATACTGGGTGGCTAAAAAAAGTTGAGACATAAGGTGGACTCGCTGTGACTCTATCACCTAGCTGTCCGCCTAAATCTGGAGCCGGCCCTGCCCGAGGCACCTTCATTTACCTACAGTATTGTGCAATAAGATAGTACCCCTAATAGATGAACAGGGATACTGTTTAATGGGTGCCATAGCACCTGCTGATGTGAATTAGAGAGCGCTTTTAACAGATGAACTGTCTTAAAGGGGTTATCCAGTTTAGAAAATTCACCGTATTAGGGAACTCCGAGTTAATAGAGCGGTGGGGGGGGGGTCCTCTGTTCAGGATCATCATCTCTTGGCCAGAGTGGAGAGTGGTTATAAAGAGCGTCTCTTGCTCTGGAGGACCTGTCCTGCATTACACAGACAACACATTGATCTGAATAAACACTGTGTAATGCTTCATTTCCCCTGCGGAGGCGCTGCAGGAAAATTTAACACTTACTGCCAAATTGCTCCAAAGTTCACAGCTGACTGCTCGGGATCCCAGAAAGAGGACGCTTTGTGATCAGCTTATTTTCAAGGGACCTTGCCCAAAGTGGAGAGCCCCTTTAATAATCATCTCCCAATGTTGCCATTGTTTAGCCACTTTTCTTTCTCAGATTGCTGCAAAAATAAAACACTTATCTGGATGTAGAATGAATTTCACCTTAGTCACATTTTACTTGATTTAAAATATAAAGGGTGGGGTAGGGGAAGTAAAGGCCTCTCCCTAAGTAAACCTCATTTGAGGAATGTAGCCAACAGGTCCGAGGGTATAAAATAAGCCCCTTGTCCATCCTCTACAGCGCAGAGAGAAGATGGTAATGGATCGGAGACTGTGTTGGGTCCTGGCCCTCGTCATGGTCCTGGCTGCCAGCGGTACAGCCCAAGTTGTGGGTAAGTTTTGGCGTTGGTGAAGACTGTTCCATTATTAGTAGGTTGGTACGTTGATGCGGCACTTTGGGTTTCAGACCTCCGGTATAGAAGTGGAATGAGCCCATTGTTGGTGTACTAAAACTCCCAGCATAACCTGCATCCCGAACATGGATGATTTATTATATTATTTGTCAATGAGCGTTAAAGTCCCCAGTAAATATATGGTTTTAAGTTTTCCTTTAGCATGAAGTATTTTAAATTTCTATTCAAATTTATCTGTTCCTGGGAAAGCTGGGTGAATGTCTGTAGGGCTTACCAAACTGTTCCTACAGGTATTTTCCCTTCTCTTTCTTAGTAGTTTCAATGGTAAATCTGTCGCACTCCCATATCTCCACACTTCCATATCATACACATTTTTTTATTTTGAGATCAAAGTGACTCTTTGAGGCACATGTAATATGTGTGCATCATACACGTATCATACACGTATCATACACATATCATACACATATCATACACGTATCATACACATGTCATACACGTATCATACACATATCATACACGTATCATACACATATACACGTATCATACACGTATCATACACATGTCATACACAGATCTTACACGTATCATACACATATCATACACGTATCATACACATGTCATACACGTATCATACACGTATCATACACATGTCATACACGTATCATACACATATCATACACGTATCATACACATATCATACACGTATCATACACATGTCATACACAGATCTTACACGTATCATACACATATCATACATGTATCATACACGTCTCATACACGTATCATACACATATCATACACGTATCATACACGTATCATACACATGTCATACACAGATCTTACACGTATCATACACATGTCATACACATATCATACACATATCATACACATATCATACAAATGTCTTAGACGTATCATACACATATCATACACGTATCATACACATATCATACACGTATCATACACATATCATACACATGTCATACACGTATCATACACATATCATACACGTGTAATATATATGTCATACACATATCATACATGTATCATACACATATCATACATGTCTCATACACGAGTCATATACATGTTATACATGTATCATACACATATCATACAAATGTCATATATATATCATACACGTATCATACACATATTATACCTGTATCATACACGTATCATACACATATCATACACATGTCATACACGTATCATACACGTATCACACACATATCATACATGTATCATACACATATCATACATGTCTCATACAGGTATCATACACGTATCATGCACATATCATACACGTATCATACACAAGTCATATACATGTTATACATGTATCATACACATATCATACAAATGTCATATATATATCATACACGTATCATACACATATTATACCTGTATCATACACGTATCATACACATATCATACACATGTCATACACGTATGATACACGTATCACACACATATCATACATGTATCATACACATATCATACATGTCTCATACAGGTATCATACATGTATCATGCACATATCATACACATGTCGTACATATATCATACACACATCATACATGTATTATACACGTATCATGCACATATCATACACATATCATACACATGTCATACACGTGTCATACATGTATCATACACGTATCATACACATATCATACACATATCATACAAATGTCTTAGACGTATCATACACATATCATACACGTATCATACACATATCATACACGTATCATACACATATCATACACATGTCATACACGTATCATACACATATCATACACGTGTAATATATATGTCATACACATATCATACATGTATCATACACATATCATACATGTCTCATACACGTATCATACACATATCATACATGTATTATACACGTATCATGCACATATCATACACATGTCATACAAATGTCTTAGACATATCATACACTTATCATAAACATATCATACACGTATCATATACATGTCCTACACATGTCATAAACATGTCATACACATATCATACACTGTCAGAATACATGTTTTTGCAAGAATACTGTGAAGCCAGGCCATATAGTGATAAAGACTGTATATGAGAGCTGCATATTTACTCTTAGGTGTCGTTCACATTTGCATCAGGCTTCCGTTCATGGGTTCCGTTAGACATTTCTGTCAGGGGAACCTCATAAACGAAAAGCCAAACGGAAACCATAGTTTCCATTTGCATTACCATTGATTTCAATGGTAATGCTTTAGTTGCAGTTGGTTTCCATTTGTTTCCGTTCTGTAAAGTTTCCGGTTTTTTTGAGGAAATAATAGCACAGTCAACTATGCTATTGTTTCCGCAAAAAAAAACGGAAACCTTACGGAACGGAGACAAACTGAAACCATTTGCAACTAAAGCATTACCATTGAAATCAAACGGAATCTATGGTTTTTGTTCGGCTTTCTGTTCATGGGTTCCCATGACGGAAAGTTCTAACAGAAGCCCGACGCTGATGTGAACGAGGCCTTAAAGAGGTTGTTGACCTATCCATAGGTCATCAGTATATGATCGGTGGGGGTCTGACACCCGGACACTGCACTGATCAGCTGCACTGTCTGCCTCCGGGCACAGAATAGCGGCCGAGCTGCAGTATGAGCAGATTGGCAGTTCTGCAGCACGGCCGCTATGCAGTGTACGGCGCCAACTGCTTCCTGCTCCAACTACTGCATAACATTCGGTGCCCGGAGGCAGTCGGAACGGTTGATTGGTGCGGGGTCTGGGTGTCGGACCCCCACAATCATATACTGATGACCTATCCTGTGGATAGGTCATTAGTTGCCCGTGCCAGAACAACCCCGTTAAGTCCTATATGGCCCGGCTGCAGCAGTTGTCTGGTCTGGGGTCTGTTATTGTGACATATTATCTGTGGTCTGAATATATATTGCTGCAATAATAATATACAGCCGGAGTAAAGTAATGGAAGAGCAGAGGTTGGTGTTCTGTAGAGCAGTGAGTGTGAATAAGGGACCTGATTAACCCCTTCCCATCCTCACAGTAGTATCTATAGTGCCATCCTCAGAGTAGTATCTATAGTGCCATCCTCACAGTAATATCTATAGTGCCATCCTCACAGTAGTATCTATAGTGCCATCCTCAGAGTAGTATCTATAGTGCCATCCTCAGAGTAGTATCTATAGTGCCATCCTCAGAGTAGTATCTATAGTGCCATCCTCAGAGTAGTATCTATAGTGCCATCCTCAGAGTAGTATCTATAGTGCCATCCTCAGAGTAGTATCTATAGTGCCATCCTCAGAGTAGTATCTATAGTGCCATCCTCAGAGTAGTATCTATACTGCCATCCTGTTTGTAATTCCTGCTTGACACTTACCCGTTCCGTGCCCCCCTCATTTCTTCCTTTGCTGCCCCACCATTAGAGTTTGCACGTGTCTATTAGTCCTTAGGATAGGCCAATAATGTTTATTGGTGGGGTTTCACCTACTTAAATGGAACGAGCTGCAGGGCCTAACCACTCGTACCTCTATCAGCCCATCAGCGCCCCAGCAATATGATTGCGGGTTGCAGATGAGTTACCAAGGTCTGCCATTGGTATACAGCTGTTATGCCAACTGATCGCAGCTTGAAGCCCCCTAGTGGGAAAAAAAAGTGAAATAAAGTTGAATAAAAATGAAAAAGAAAATAACCAACTGTTAAATAAAAATGTATAATAAGGTATCATTGCATTTGTAACCATAGATAGAATAAAGATAACATATAATTTACTGTGAATGTAAAAAAAAAATCCCCCAAAAACAATGGCGGATTTACTATTTCTTTCCCACCCACAAAAAAATGGAATAAAGGTTAATAAATACTTTATATCTACCCCAAAATGGTGCCATTGAAAACTAAAACTCTTTCTACAAAAAAAAAAGAAGGTCTCAAATAAAAAAGTTATGACTCGTAACGCGGCGCTGAAAAAATGAAGAAAATCTCTGCATCCTGAAGGCCCAAAATAGGCCGATCCCTGAGGGGTCAGGATGAGACGGCCGGGAGGCGCATTCACCACTAACTGGGATCTGCGTTCATATATGTGGGCAGTTGTGGTTGTATATCACCCGGAAACCATGGTAAATCTTATGATCGCTGCGATCACACCGCAATTTCAATGTTGCTTTATGGGAAAAAAAGTGCCAATCGCCCATCACATAAATCTGATGATAAATCCGTATTTTCTATAATTTTTACAGCAGCCGGACAGTGCGTAATGGATCCAAAAACCAGAGTAAACTGCGGGTATCCGGGCATCACTAAGGCGTCCTGCATTAACCGCGGCTGCTGCTTTGACTCTAAAGTCTCTGGAGTTATCTGGTGCTTCCATCCTAATCCTGTAGACGGTAATCTTAAAGGGTTATTCCACTTTCAATATAATACATGTTCAGTCAGTCTACAAAAACGTTATGATTTTTCACAGATTTTTTTTCTTTCTTTTTTTTTTTATATCCAGAGCTAAGTTCAGAATTCTTCTGGTTGTTGTTGGAAACAGACAGCAGCTTAGCTCCACCCCTCTGTCAGACATGTGACCTCAAGGTTTAGTTTTAACTGTGTCATGGCCATCTAATCTCCCACAATGCACTGCTCTTTAGTAACATGAAACCAGCAGAATTCTGAATTTGGCTTCAAACTGGAATGGAGAAGAAAACATCATGTAACTCACGATCACTACAAGAAAAGTGAAGCTTAAAGGGGTTGTCTGGTTTAGGAAACCCATTATCAAAATACCTAATTAGGGAAATCTGAGATAATAGTCGGGGGTCCCTCGTTTGTATCCTCCACTTAGCGAGAGAGGAGGGTGACTAGAAGGACTATTTTTCTCTCTGGAGGACCCGGCACGTCTGTGCATTACATAGACAGTCCATTGAGTTTAATGAGAACTGTGTAATACTTAAATTTTTCCTGAGGTGGCGCTGCATTGAATATTTGCTGCCATGTTTCCCCATGTCATTTATGGACATAATTACTGGTGATTATTTTAATATATTTTGCTCTCATGTAATTTTAGTTTTATTCATCAGATGTCTGTAGAATAGAAGTAATGTGTTTGTTCCCCCCAGTGACCAGGGAGTGACGGCGTTATCTGTGTATATAGTGCATAGTGTTACTATCCTGCCTCATCTAGGCCTCCAGCAGTACAACAGACCTGTCATTAAGGCCAAAACAAGGCTGCGTCCTTAAGGGGTTAATCCCCCACCCTGTCATAATAATGTACTGACTCTGATCATTCTGTCCCAGTCTACACAGTAAAGCTGACATATTAGCTACAAAAAAAACCGGAAGTATCAACCTATAGTAACTGCTCTAGGGGCCAGTGTGAGAACTTCAATATTTCAATATTTTCTTTATATGGATAGTCTAACAAAAAAACACCAAAAAGCAAAAATATTGGGGCAGATTTACTATTCAAAATGCGCGATAATTCTGGCGTATATGAAATGCGCCACATTTATTAACTGTTTTAGACAATTTTTTTTCTTATTTTTTTTTTTTTTTTTTTTTTTTTTTACAATAACAAGTGGGTGTGGCTTAGTGGCTAAGGGGTGTAGTCTAGCATAAAGGGGTGTGGCTTATCATATGACAAAATTGACCTAACATTTTTAGAGAAAAAAATCTAGCGTACACCAAGAGTTGATATAAAGAGGAGAAAAGTGTGTAATATATTCAGCAATACGCGCCAAATGTATCATAAGCGTGCGTTACTTTGATCAATTTGGCGCATCTTCTGACTGCCTTGTCTAAGTTTACACGGCCTAAATCTTACACAGTATTAGTTAATCTGCCTCGACATGTTTAAAATAAAAACCTGATTCAAATAATGTCATTTTCTGAAGATAAATTCCTTTAAGGGATATTTTACACGTAGCGTAAATACTGTGGATGATCTTTAACGGATTTTGTTGCGGTAAAATCCGCAGCATAATACAGTAGCAGCAGAGCGGATGGGATTTGAAGAAATCTCATCCACACGCTGCATAAATGATGAGCGGATAAAACGTTTAGAAATTGACCTGCGGTGCGTTTTTTTTATCCGCAGCTCGTCACTTGTATTTTCGTAATCACTGCTTTTTTGTTGAATTCAAAGGGGTGGAAAAACCAACAACAAATAGCAGGTGTTGCGATTTTTGCGGCGGAAAAGCGATTCCACTGCAACAATCAAACTTTATAAATTATACTTACCCAGAATTCTGTGCTTCTTCGTCCAGGCCGGCCTCCTGGAATGATGTTTCATCCCCCATGATGGGCTGCATCGGTCCCATCGTATGAACCGTCATCCCAGGAGGCCGGCCTGCAGGACGGCAGAGGCACGCTACGCCATGGCTACATAAGAATAGAAACTTTTTTTTTTTTATGTGCAGTTTTCTGCAGCGGACATTCCGGCTGAAAAAACGCAACACAATTTCGTGCCGTTTTTCATCCGGAATTCCCTGCGGCGCCCGGGGCGAATCCGCTATGTGATTTTACTCAGCGTGTCTACCCTGTGTGAACATACCCTAATAATAGGTATAAAACGGTTGTCTTGTTACAACGAATATAAATGTGTTTCACCTTCTTTCCAGAATGCACCGTCTAGATTTGATCGTCGCCTTCCGTAAGTCTTCCCTTCATTTGCTTGCACTTTTTGGTCTACCCGAGCTGAATCGCCACTCTACATTGCATGAAGACGCCCTATTCATAGGTCACCCCACCATACTGATCTTATAGAGGACCCTGGACATACAACATGGAAAATAATCCCACTAATGGGACACAATGGCCGAACAAACCACAGAGAACCAGATATGATGTCACTGCCCTGAAGATCTGCTTACAATCAACCTGCTACAATAATGAGCACCTTAAAAGATTCCTTATCAAAAACATTCAATGATCTAATAAATCGACTAATATTACTGATGCATTAAAGATCCTGTAATTTTTTTGGTTTTTCTGTTTTGTTGGTTATTTTAGATTTCTATTGCTGGATATACACAGACGATCTCTATAGATTGAGTTTTAGGGCCGACAGCAATCTACCCTGAGCAACTGGGCAACCCCATGTCTAAGTGGGGACCAGAGGGTGGTCAGCTGATTGCTGTAAGTCCAGCATTGGAAATACCTGGGTCGATCGGTTGTTATGAGTGGATGTGCATTTTTTCCTACAGCGGCCTCTGCTGGAGAAATGTGGTATTACATGGTGTTCATTCAATTGAATGGACGAATTGATTGAATTGATTGCATTGGGTTTCCCAAAACTGGAGCAACTTTTTGCAGTGACTATCTGCTCTAGCTAATAGAGGAGAGCATTGAACAGCGGACCCCCTGTAATGGAACAACCCCTTCAACAGCCATTCAGTTCAGCTACATAATGAGAGAAGTAGTTGTCACACATCTTTGGCGCCACTTGCCATGGGACAGTTGGAAATCCTACAAGTTCATCCCCTGTGCTGTACCCATACTCATTTTAGCTTTAGGACTTGTTCACAGTGTTTACATTGAGAGGATGTATGAACAATGACATCAGTGGCTCCTCCAGAAGGGGAACCCCGTGCCAGAGCGTTGTCAATGCTCTGGCCGGGGATTCCTCTCCTAGAAGGAACCTCTGATGTCACTGTCCATATATGAACAGTGATGTCAGGGGCTACTCCTGGAGTCGAATCCCCGGCAACAGCGTGGCCAATGCTCTGGCTGGGAATTTCGCTCCTAGAAGCAGTCCCGAAGGCGCTTTTCTACAGGGGGTAGCGCTATCTACATGAGTAGTGGCACTATCTGTGTGGGCACTGTGGCACTTTATTGAAGCACTTTATACATTGGCACTGTAGCACTATCTATGTGGGCACTTGCACTTTATACGTGGACACTTGCACTAGGGGCAGTTAAGGGGGTATTATACTGTATGGGGGCAGCTAAGGCAGCATTATACTGTATAGGGGCAGCTAGGGGGCATATAAGTATATATATTATAGTATACTACAGTGTGGGGGAAGCTATGGGGACATTATGCTGTTTGGGGCATCTGTGGGGGCATTATACTGTATGGTGGCAGCTACGGGGGCATTATACTGTATGGTGGCAGCTATAGGGGCATTATACTGTATGGGGCAGCTATGGGGGGCATTAGGCTGTGTGGGGGCAGCTATGGGGGCATTATGCTGTATGGGGGCAGCTATGGGGCATCATACTGTATAAGGGGAAGCTATTGGGGCATTATACTGTATAAGGGTAAGCTATTTGGGCATTATACTGTATGGAGGCATTTGTGTGGGCCTTATATTGTATGAGGACAGCTATGGGGGCATTATACGGTATGGGACAGTATGCTGTATGGGGCAACTGTGGGGCATTATGCTGTATGGGGGAATTTGTTTGGGTATTACACTGCATGGGGGCATCTTTGTGGGCACTATACTTTATGGGTCATCTGTGTGGGCATTATACTGCATGGGGGCATTTATGCCAGATTTATGCTGTATCTATGGGGGCTTTATACTGTATGGTGGCAGCTATCGGGGCATTATATTGTATGGTGGCAGCTAAAGCGCATTATAGTGTGTAGGGGCAGCTATTTGGCATTATACAGTGTGAGAGGCACTATGGGAGCATGATACTATGTGGGCTGAGCCGGGTGTGTATGGGCAGAGATTTTTGGCGGGATTAGAGGCATGGTTTAAAATGAAAAAAAATAAATTGTTGTCCCTCTTTGCGATACTTGATATTTGGGAGGTATGTATTTATAGCACAAATTTATATAAATAATTATAATTTTTTTCCCTTACTTCACTTTCCAGATATACAAAGCGTAAATAGTAATCTTGGTCACCAGTAACCGGAATAAATAAAGGAGAACTACATGACACCAGGATACGTTTTTGTAAAGCTGCAACTTCCCAGTTTTCCATTAGGAGGCAGTATTTATCTAGTTTTCTAAATGTCATTTTCTGGGTGGAGCAGAGAAGCCACATGAATATGGAATGGACAGTATGATATGCTAGGGAGGAGTCTGACACATTTACTGGTGGGAAAATATGTGTCATGGTGCCACAAACTGCTACAATGTATAAACCATACTGTTACTATAGAGGGAGCACAATGTGCAGAAGATGTAGACGTATATAAGGGTCATGTGATAGCCATTTCACACTTGGGGTTCACATCATTGGTGTATGCCCCCCACAGCAGCAGATTTTGGTGTCCCCGATCTCTAACAATAAAGCATGCCAGGGTAGCTCAGTATTTAGCACTTGTTGCACTGGACAACATCTGTGTAGGGGCATCTGTTTATATGGTCACTTCATGTTCCAGACAGGGCCGGCCTTATGATAGATGGCGCCCCATGCAAAATTTTCTTTCAGCGCCCCCATAAAATGCCCCATGAAATAGTATAATGTCCCCCCACAGTATAATGCCCTTTTTAGTGCCACCAACACTGTATATTGTCCACCACACAGTATAATGCCCCTTTAGTGTCCATAAAGTATAATAATAATATTTAATAATATAATATATTACAACCCTTTTAAGGACATAGTATAGTCTCCTCTAAGTCTGCCCACACAGTATAATGCCCCCTGTAGTGCCCCTACACAGTAAAATGTCCCAATAGTAGCTCCCACACAGTATAATGTCCTCCCTTCCCTCCCCTGGGTGCCACACACAGCCCCCCCCCCCCCTTGTAGATAGTGCCCCCTGGAGATCCTGCCAAATAGTCCCCCTATAGATAGTGCCATGCAGACCCCCACCTCCCCCTGTAGATAGTGCTATACAGTCCCCCACCTCCTCATTGCAGATAGTGCCATAGAGACCCCCACCTCCCCCTTGTAGACAGTGCTCTCCCACCTCCCCATTGTAGATAGTGCCCCCACCTCCCACTTGTAGACAGTACTATACACCCCCTTGTAGATAGTGTCATAAAGCCCCCCACCTCTCCCTTGTAGAAAGTGTCATACAGCCCCCACCTCTCCCTTGTAGAAAGTGTCATACAGCCCCCACCTCTCCCTTGTAGACAGTGTCATATAGCCCCCACCTCTCCCTTGTAGACAGTACTATACACCTCCTTGTAGATAGTGTCATAAAGCCCCCCACCTCCCCTTGTAGACAGTGACATACAGCCCCAACCTCTCCCTTGTAGACAGTGTCATACAGCCCCCCTACTAACCCTTGTAGACAGCGCCCCCCAAACAAATAAAACAAAAAATATATACTCACAGAGGCCCCGATCCCGCTAAGAAAAGAACAGCTCCACAACGCCCACGGGATTGTTGCGTATGCAGCGTGATGCAGTGACATCATCACGCCGGCCTGCTCAGGGATCCTGTCCCTGCGCCTGATAGGCAGCAGACCGGAGGGCCAGTAGACTAGTAAATGGCAGAGCAGGGAGATACCTCCCTGCTCTGCCATAGTGTTCAATAGTATCTGCATCCTAAGAATGCACATACTATTATTGAATGTAGAGTCGCTACTGCTGTAACAGTCATAGCGGCGCCACCGGGCATGGGGTGGCCTGTCCCGGCAGGCGGCATGGGCGCTCTCATGCCTGGTGGCACCGCTAGAAGTGGTAGTTATGCCACTGAGCAGAGAAGGAGCGCCCGGGTGGAAAGGCAACTGCAGAGTCGCCGGGCCCGGGAGCTTTAGAAACATAAGCAGGGGAAGGGAGACAGCGCCGCGCCCCCTTCCACCTGCTAGAGTGATATAGAAACCGCAAACGGCTTGAAGAGATTTTCCCATACTCAATGTTTATCACCTATCCACAGAATAGGTAAGAAATATCTGATTGATGGGGTCCGACCACTGGGACACACAACGATCACGAGAAGGGCTTGCTTTGCCGTTCCTGGGAGCCCGATAGGAATTGTGCAGTAGTGCGCATACTCTACGGGGCTGCCGAAGATAGTACTCTTTTGAGGGGAAGACAAAAAATACACGGGGCACATAGTGCATCCTCCCAAAGAACTTTGGAGAGGTAGTGCTGGGGGTGATCAAGTTGTGCTCACCTGGAAATGTTGTGCTCGGAGAACAACGTCCTGATGCATCTATATGGTATAGGGTACAGCAGCCCAGGGTTCGTACGGAGATCCACAGGGGTTCCGTAGGCGTTATGGTGAAAGATAAAGAAAATTCCCCCTTATTGGCGCTGTTCCTCTGTAGAGTGCTTTATATGATCCTTACACTTCCATTTTGCACAATTGGATGGTCAAAGATGGGAAGTCCGTGGCCAAGTTGTATAAACTTTAAAGGTTTACTCAGTATTTTTAGAAAACAAGTAAAATAGTTACGCGTTTCAAGATGACGGTTTCTTCCTCAGGCTAAAAACACAATGACAAAACTCAATCCTAATCAGTACTTTTATAACTGCCTCGAGCTTCAGAAGGAGGCTCAGAGGTCGGAGGTCAGAGTTCATATACTTATGTAATCAATACTAAACGGAAACAGAGACCTAGATACACGGTTTGTGCTTTCCACTTCTAATAAATATACTTAGAAATATGTAAATACACGTGTGTGTGTGTGTGTGTATATATATATATATTTATACAGTGAAGGAAATAAGTATTTGATCCCTTGCTGATTTTGTAAGTTTGCCCACTGTCAAAGACATGAACAGTCTAGAATTTTTAGGCTAGGTTAATTTTACCAGTGAGAGATAGATTATATATAAAAAAAAACAAAAAATCACATTGTCAAAATTATATATATATATTTGCATTGTGCACAGAGAAATAAGTATTTGATCCCTTTGGCAAACAAGACTTAATACTTGGTGGCAAAACCCTTGTTGGCAAGCACAGCAGTCAGACGTTTTTTGTAGTTGATAATGAGGTTTGCACACATGTTAGATGGAATTTTGGCCCACTCCTCTTTGCAGATCATCTGTAAATCATTAAGATTATCGAGGCTGTCGCTTGGCAACTCGGATCTTCAGCTCCCATAAGTTTTCGATGGGATTAAGGTCTGGAGACTGGCTAGGCCACTCCATGACCTTAATGTGCTTCTTTTTGAGCCACTCCTTTGTTGCCTTGGCTGTATGTTTCGGGTCATTGTCGTGCTGGAAGACCCAGCCACGAGCCATTTTTAATGTCCTGGTGGAGGGAAGGAGGTTGTCACTCAGGATTTGACGGTACATGGCTCCATCCATTCTCCCATTGATGCGGTGAAGTAGTCCTGTGCCCTTAGCAGAGAAACACCCCCAAAACATAATGTTTCCACCTCCATGCTTGACAGTGGGGACGGTGTTCTTTGGGTCATAGGCAGCATTTCTCTTCCTCCAAACACGGCGAGTTGAGTTAATGCCAAAGAGCTCAATTTTAGTCTCATCTGACCACAGCACCTTCTCCCAATCACTCTCAGAATCATCCAGATGTTCATTTGCAAACTTCAGACGGGCCTGTACATGTGCCTTCTTGAGCAGGGGGACCTTGCGGGCACTGCAGGATTTTAATCCATTACGGCGTAATGTGTTACCAATGGTTTTCTTGGTGACTGTGGTCCCAGCTGCCTTGAGATCATTAACAAGGAGATTTTGTTTACCAAACGATCGGTATCCTAGTTACCAGAGCGAGACGTCATTTCCGGTCCGGACTGATCCGACGCATGCGCATTGGAGCCGGACAGACACAGGCTGTGAATGACAGGCTTCATACGTCAAACAACAATCAAATACCCGCTCTCTGATTGGCTAGTGGTCGTGCAGTCTCTAATTCTTACCCAGCTGCTGAATATTGCGATTTATGTAATTATGTATTTTCTTGCATAAACCATGTATGTTTTATGTTGTTTTTAATATCAACTCACTATTTCACTATATGTATCGATTTATGTCGCTCAGATACTCTTTCATTGTTTTTATCACGCTGTTTTGAGATGTATATGACAGCCCCATTATTCTAATGAGATTGATTATGCATATTAGATACACACTATATAAACCACTGAATGTGTATGTATCACTATGCTTGAAAAAGGTCCCAAGGTGGGACGGAAACGTTGCATTTGCCATGTTGGCACAATAAACTTCACTATTTCATCTGGATCATCGGAGTGCTGCTGAATTTTCTTTTTGGATATATATATATAAAAATAGATAATGTCTCTGAGGCAACACAAAGGTTAAACTTGTTAGAACAGTATACTGTCGACCTGTATACACACTAGTCCTTATCAATGCAGCATGGCATGGACGCGATCAGCCTGTGGCAGTGCTGAGTGATTATCAATGAGGCGTGGCATGGAGACGATCAGCCTGTGGCACTGCTGAGGTGTTATCAATGCGGCGTGGCATGGAGACGATCAGCCTGTGGCACTGCTGAGGTGTTATCAATGCGGCATGGCGGCGATCAGTCTGTGGCACTGCTGAGGTGTTATCAATGCTACGTGGCATGGAGGCGATCAGCCTGTGGCACTGCTGAGTGGTTATCAATGCGGCGTGGCATGGAGGCGATTAGCCTGTGGCACTGCTGAGGTGTTATCAATGCGGCGTGGCATGGAGGCGATCAGCCTGTGGCACTGCTGAGGTGTTATCAATGCGGCGTGGCATGGAGGCGATCAGCCTGTGGCACTGCTGAGGTGTTATCAATGCGGTGTGGCATGGGGCGATCAGCCTGTGGCACTGCTGAGGGGTTATCAATACGGCGTGGCATGGAGGCGATCAGCCTGTGGCACTGCTGAGGAGTTATGGAAGCCCAGGTTGCTTTGATAGCGGCCTTCAGCTCGTCTGCATTGTTGGGTCTGGTGTCTCTCATCTTCCTCTTGACAATACCCTATAGATCCTCTATGGGGTTTAGGTCAGGTGAGTTTGCTGGCCAATCAGGTGCAGTGATACTGTGGTTATTACACCAGGTATTGGTACTTTTGGCAGTGTGGGCAGGTGCCGAGTCCTGCCGGAAAATGAAATCATCATCTCCATAAAGCTGTCAGCAGAGGGAAGCATGAAGTGCTCGAAAATGTCCTGGTAGACGCTGCGCTGATTCTGGACTTGATATAACACAGTGGACCGACACCAGCAGATGACATGGCCCCCAAACCATCACCGACTGTGGAAACTTCACACTGGACCGCAAGACACTTGGATTGACGCCTCTCCACTCTCCAGACTCTGGGACCGAGATTTCCAAATGAAATGCTAAATTTACTTTAATCTGAAAACAGCACTGTGGACACTGAGCAGCAGATCAGTCCTTGTAAAGACTTAGGAAACCTTTGTGTTTTGTGTTGATTGGCTGATTAGAGTGTCACACCAGGAGGCGACAATCTGCAACTTTTACCCAATATTCTAATTTTCTGAGACACTAAATTTTGGGTTTTCAGTAACTGTTCCTATAATCATCAACATTAAAAGATCAAAATGCTGGAAATAGATCTCTCTGTGTGTAATCAATCTATAGAATATATGAGAGACACTTTTTGAATTGAATTACTGAAATAAATTAATTTTTTGATGATATTCTAATTCTTTGAGAAGGACTAGTATCCTAAGTTTTCTCGAGATCCAAACAACAGCATAAAACAGACATTTCTGATGAGCACACACATTAATGATGCATGATGCTGAACATGTATAAGAATAAACATCTAATCTCTATTAGTACATTTTACTATATCCTAAATACATAATAAATATATGATAAAATGTATAATATAATATAAATATAGCGTAAAAATTATATCGTAAAAAAAATAAATATATAATCTTTATTAGATTTTGACTTATGGGGGATGATCTTTTATTAAATTATATACTGAAAACGCTGTGTGGGCTTTGGTTATAAGCCCACATGTGGAGTGGATTGTCGCACTCACCGGAGTAATAACTTTTTTCCGACATCGGGTCAGTCTCTGGCACATAGTTCAGGGACTAATAACGATGTATATAGATTGTTTTGATGTCAGTTGGTCGTATAGCGACTTGTCTGCTGCTACAGGCTGGAAGCTGTCAATCACGGAAGTTACAGAAGCCTTAGCAGAGATGATTTCGTAGGTCTGTCTAATTTCTGTTAATATACGTAACTTTTTGGCAAATTTCATATTTTGTTACTCGTAAATACTCTACGCTTCTTTCTGTTTCTAATGTATTGATTTCTATAATGAGGGGGATGTTTCATCAATTGTTATTTGAAAATGTTTATATTAAATGATGGTTTCCGTGATAATATTCAGACCAACTGGGCTCATGCACATGACCGAGTGCGCCGTCCGAGTCCTGTCAGTGATCCGAAGAAAGATAGGACATGTTCTATCTTTCCTTGGATCGGAGACTCGGACCATTTTTCACGGACCCGATTCACCCGCTAAAGTGAATGGGTCCGTGAAGACTATCGGGTGCCACTCGGATGCCGTCAAAAACGACCCGAGTGGCACAAGGGTGGTGTGCATGAGGCATTAGCCTTACCAGGATCTATATAATCTATTGGGGTAACAGTGTAACACCCAAAATCGCTGTTATGGTACAAGGCACTGTTTCGAGATACGCTGTGTTGCATAAACCCTTTGGTGCAATTAGATCTATGCTTATTGAGCCTACAATGTAACGGTTGAACCGTTCTTCCAATATACTGTAGTGAGCATGTGCATTGTAGCAGATAAATGAATGATTTAGACTTACAATTGAATTGATATTTGATGTAAAAAATGTTGCCAGAGTATGTCGAAGAGAAAGTAGTTCGATTGTGAGCGATTGATTTGCAACAAAGGCGTCTTTTAGTGGCACATTTATAGCTGCCAACTGTCGAGATGGTGGCATTTTCTGGATGACCCCCTTGTGGAACTCTACTAGGGGCAAGCAAGTTTTTTTTATAGAGGGAGCCCGTCAATAAGTCACCATTTTTTTTTTTGGTAGCACGGATTTCAGAAAGGGGTCTAGCCCTAATATGTGCGAGCCTTTAACCAGAGTGTTTCGTATTTGCTTATGTGCAACATTAAAGGTGGTGATAAAATTAAGGTTCTCACTGGTCACTTGAGGGGTCCCGTGTTGGTCTAGTTTTTTGAAGGGTTTTGGTTGTATGCAGTCTTTTTGAGATAAGTGTTGAGTTTTTCTGAACGCTTGTGTTAGTAATTGTTTTGGATGCCTTTTTTCTCTAAAACGGTTGCTTAAGATTTTGGATTGCATCACAAAATCAGTATCCATAGTGCAATTCTTTCTGATTCTCTTGAATTGACTAATGACCACTTTTGAAATCCAAGTAGCTGTTTGTGTCTACTTTGTTAAAAAAATGTGCGTGTGGTAAAGATATTGTTATTAGATGATATGATAAGGTTCTAAAAACTCTATTTATTTCATATTTATGTTACTGGTAAAAGAAAGACCCCAGGAGTTATTGTTTAGGGAGTTGCAGAACTTGTGTCCTTCCATAGAAGAAATACATCGTCAATATATCTCTTATACAGTAGGATATATTGTTTGGCCCAAGTGTGGTCCCAGATGTGGGACTCTTCAAATACCCCCATAAACAGATTGATGTAGCTGGGTGCCACTCTTGTCCCCCTAGTCTAATGGTAAATAGACGTTTTAAAACTGAAGACATTGTTCTTGAGAATAAATTCCATACTTTCTAAGATGAAATTGGACTGTTGTGTCATCATTTCGTAATCTTTAAATAGAAAGTCTCCTTAGGCTGCATAGGCCTAAGTCATGTTTGATGTTGCAGTATACACTCACATCTAAGGTGATGAAAATAACTGATGGATCATACTGGATTTTGTTTAGTTCATTGATTCATTGGGTCAAATCTTTGAGAATTGACAATTTAGTCGCATATTTTTGTAGGTATAAGTCTAGGTAGTGGGACAAAGGACTGGTGGGGGAATGTATCCTTGATATTATGGGTATGTCAGGGGAGGGGTCAAGAAATGTTATACATTTTGGGTAATTGATAAAAGAAAGGGGTCTGGATATTGTAGGGGATTAAATAGTTTCTTTCGTTCTTATTTAAAATCCTTTCGCTGCACGCTGAGTTCACAATGTTTTTGGCCTTTGAAGATAGTACTCGGCTGCCACAAAAAAATGAATGGAGCAGTGGCCAAGCATGAGCACTACCGCTCCATTCTTATGGGGCTCCTAGGAACGGCACGGTAAGCCCATTCTCTTGATCGGTGGGGGTCCCAGCGGTCGGACCCCCACCGATCAGATATTTATCACCAAGCCTGTGAATAAATGATCAATAATGATTGCGTTTGACTTATGATTATAAGTCAAGCACAAGATGAGCTATAGCTTGCTGAAGATGTGGAATAATGTATTGAGGCTGCTATTGTCTGAAAGTTATCAGTAACAATTTCTGCTTTGACTAGATGTCGTTTTTGCTACTTGTTCTTTTAACGCTTAAAGGGGTTTTACCATCTTAGAAATTTATGGTATGTCCACAGGTCCCTGGCAAAACGAAGGTTGGGTATAGGTGCGGGTCTCAGATTATAACTTAGATGTGATTGAGATCAGATGGATCATGTTTGTCAGTGACTTGCAGGACCCACTCTCAGACAAGCCGTCAGTTCAGATGAACTGATAGAATCGGCTGAGAGCGAATCATACAGCTTCTATGTATAGAGGATACATAGAAGCTGTATCGTAAAAATACCTGACTGTCAGTTTGACTTTGCAGGAGTAACACTCACGTGCCTGCTAAAAGATAAAAAATTGTATGGAGCGTTATTAAAGTAAAACAGCCACTATTTGGGGTATAATAACCGCACCCGTACTGCAGTCATTTTGAGTTCACTACAACCTGTAGGAGTCCGTGCTGCACTCAAAAAAGAGGATCGCGTCACTAGGACTACTGCAGGTAGTACAAGTATAATATTTTTAATTAATTTCAAATTAAAGAAACATTTCTCTCACTTCCATTTTGTGCAGCGGAATCGCAGCGTTTCTGCCGTAAAAGTCGCAACATATGGCTATTTGTTGGAGGTTTTACCTCCCAATTGAATACAATGGGGAAAACCGGCAACAGAAAAGCAGCGGTTCCGCAGCATAAATTGACATGCTGCGGATTAAAAAACCGCACCGCAAGTCAATTTATGAATGTTTTTGTCGGCAGATTTTTTTGCATTGTGTATGGAGGAAATTCATCTCATCCACTCTGCTGCTACTGTATTATGCTGCAGATTTTCCGCAATGAAATACGTTGAGGAAAATCCGCATTGTTTCCACAGAGTGTGTTCCTACCCTTAGGGTATGTTCACACATGGAATTTTTTAAAAACATTTTTGGGTAAAAATTACCAGAAAGTACCGTATATTTATGAAATTATAACAAAAACACATACACAAAAAATGTTGCAAAAACATGTGAACATACCATTCGTGGCACTGGCGGCATTATAGGTGTGTAGTACACTGGATGGGTAAGTTGAGGCATAAGGGGACTCGCCGCGACTCAGTCGCCCAGGCGTCCGCATTAATCCGGAGCCGATCCTGCCAGAGTCACCTTCATTTACATGTGTCCCTAATGGGCATTTGGGATGCTGTTCAATGGGTGCAATAGCACCTGCTGATGTGAATTATTGAGAGCTTCTGAAAGATGAACTTTCTTAAAGGGGTTTCTCTTTCTGGAATTAAAGGGGTTATCCAGTTTAAAAAAACAAACAAACATTGTCATACACCCTATTGGGGAATTCGGAGGTAATAGAGGGAGGTCCTTTGTTCAGGATCCTCATCTCATGGCCAGAGTGGGGAGCCGTTATAATGGAGGACCTGCCCTGTCCTGCATTACACAGACAACACATTGGTATGAGTGAGCACTGTGTAATGCTTAATTTCCCCCGTGGAGGCGCTGCAGGATAATTGAAGACTTACTGCCATGTTTCTCCACAGATTACAGCTGAACGCTGGGGGTACTCATCTTGTTTTCTAGGGACCTTGTCCAAAGCAGAGAGCCCTTTTAATAATTATCTCCCGATGTTGCCTCTGTTTAGCCCCTTTTCTTTCTCCGATTACTGCAAAATGTATTATCTGGATGTAGAATGAATTTCACCTGAGTCACATTTTAATTGATTTAAAATATAAAGGGCGGGGTAGGGAAAGTAGAGGCCTCTCCCTAAGTAAACCTCATTAGAGGAATGTAGCCAACATATCCGAGGGTATAAAATAAGCCCCTTGTCCATCCACTACAGCGCAGAGAGAAGATGGTAATGGATCGGAGACTGTGTTGGGTCCTGGCCCTCGTTATGGTCCTGGCTGCCAGCGGTACAGCCCAAGTTGTGGGTAAGTTTTGGCGTTGGTGAAGACTGTTCCATTATTAGTAGGTTGGTACGTTGATGCGGCACTTTGGGTTTCAGATCTTCGGCATAAAAGTGGTATGAGCCCATTGTTGGTGTACTAAAAATCCCAGCAAACCTGCATCCCGAACATGGATGATTTATTATATTATTTGTCAATGGGCGTTAAAGTCCCCAGTAAATATATGGTTTTAAGTTTTCCTTTAGTATGAAGTATTTTAAAATTCAATTCAAATTTATCAGTTCCTGGGAAAGCTGGGTGAATGCCTGTAGGGCTTCCAATACTGTTCCTACAGGTATTGTCCCTTCTTTTCTCTCTTAGTAGTTTCAATGGTAAATCTGCCGCACTCCCATATCGCTCCATTACTAGGCAGATTTGCTTCTCAGGTGTCTTGGAAAGTTGGCTGACAACCCCGGTGGGAGCTTTCTGAGGGTCCTATCAGTTGTCAGAAATGGCTGAATGGAATTGTTAAAATTGACTCAAGGATGTACATTTTTTGTGGATTGTTTATTTTAAGCGGTAGATGCTGGCTACTTCTGAACTATATAGATGTATGTCCCCGAAAAACACCCAAATTCTAAAAAATAAAGTTGTAAAAGGGCAGGTATAATAATAGCGGGGTCATTGGCTAGTGTCACTCACTACTACTACCTCTTTTATATTAGAGTCACTAGGGTTATGCCCAGTGGCGGATTAAGGAGACTATAGTCCCTGGGCTGTTCCACAAGCTTGGTCCCCCCTTCTCCACCACCGCCGCTCTGCCGTGTCTATAGTGAACACCAACTTTTTGTCCAGCAATTGACAAATGAGTGCTACGATTCCCCTTGTCAAAGGGCTGTGTCCCTACATACTGACAGTCCCCAACCATCGCTGACAGTATAACACTGTGTACGGACACATCCTCCTGACAATGGGAATGGTAACACGCATTTGTCTATTAGTCCTGGGTACACAAAGACTTTTTATAGAATACCAGGATTTCCTACAACAGACATGTCAGGAGGGGGGACAGATCCTCTATAGATCCAGTGACTCACAAGTGATTTCTTCTCTGATGGGAGTCGTTCTCTTTTCTCCATCTGACACGGACCGCTATGGCGACTTCTCCTGATGACTGAAGTTTCCTGCTGAGAAATCTTTGTCCTTCGTTCTGCAGGAATTTTCAGCGTCTATAGCAACACAATAATTCAGAAACTAAATACCCTAAATTGTTTTAAACTACAGACTAAACCCCTAAGCAAATTAAGACCCCTGGCCCATACATTAACTCAGACCAATAGATTCAGTTGCCAATGGGTAACTAAACTTTTCAAAAACTTTTGTCGTGTCATAGTGATATGTCAGATATACGCTATACAAACACACACTATATACACTAAATAGACACACACTATACACATACCACAGACTATAAAGACTTACACTATACACACACACACGCACGCACGCACACGCACACACACTATACATATATATATACACACACACTATATGCACTATACACACACACACACTATATGCACTATATACACACACACACACACACAAACACACACAGTATACGCACTATAATTACACACACTTTATGCACTATACACACCAGAGGCGTAGCTATCCTCACAGTAGTATCAATAGTGCCAGCCTCACAGTAGTACCAATAGTGCCATCCTCACAATAGTACCTATAGTCTCATCCTCACAGTAGTACCAATAGTGCAATCCTCACAGTAGTACCTAGTGTGCCACCCTCACAGTATTATCTATAGTGCCATCCTCACAGTTGTACCTATAATACATCCACACAGTAGTATCTATTATACCATCCTCACAGTAGTACCAATAGTGTCTTTCTCACAGTAATACCTATAGTGCCATCCTCTCAGAGTAGTACCAATAGTGCCAACCTCACAGCACAGTAGTATCAATATTGTCATCCTCACAGTAGTACCAATAGTGCCATCCTCGCAGTAGTATCTATAGTGCCATCCTTGCAGTTGTATCTATTGTACCATCCTGACAGTAGTACCAATAGTGCCATCCTCGCAGTAGTACCAATAGCACCATCCTCACAGTAGTACCAATAGCACCACCCTCACAGTAGTACCAATAGTGCCATCCTCACAGTAGTACCTATAGTGTCATCCTCACAGTAGTTCCTATAGTGCTGCCATCCTCACAGTAGTACCTAGTATTTATGGTGCCATCCACACAGTAGTATCTATAGTGCCATCCTCACAGTTGTATCTATTGTACCATCCTGACAGTAGTACCAATAGTGCCATCCTCGCAGTAGTACCAATAGCACCATCCTCACAGTAGTACCAATAGTGCCATCCTCACAGTAGTACCTATAGTGCCATCCTCACAGTAGTACCTATAGTGTCATCCTCACAGTAGTTCCTATAGTGCTGCCATCCTCACAGTAGTACCTAGTGTGCCACCCTCACAGTATTATCTATAGTGTCATCCTCACAGTAGTACCAATAGTGCCATCCTCACAGTAGTACCTAGTGTTATCCTCACAGTAGTACCTATTATACCATCCTCACAGTAGTACCAATAGTGTCTTTCTCACAGTAATACCTATAGTGCCATCCTCACAGTAGTACCAATAGTGCCATCCTCACAGTAATACCTATAGTGCCATCCTCACAGTAGTACCAATAGTGCTGTGAAGGATGATTTATTTGCTTATATTCTCTGTATGAAATTACATTGTGAATTATCAAGCAGGAGGCCGAATTACTAAGATATGTAATATGTGAAAGTGATGATAATGTTTAAATGATTTAGTTTCGTGCAGCAGCCATCATGTCTGGAGTTCCCATCTTGTCTGGAGTTCCCATCTTGTCTGGAGTTCCCATCTTGGTTTTATTGTAGTGAATAGAAAAGTCATTGTTCCTTTAATACAAGTAATGTTGATTTCGTATGTTTTATCTTTGACCTTGGTTCCCATGCGAAGATGGACAGGGAGGGAGATGGGAGTGAGATGGGAGGATGGCAAGTATGCGTGAGGGAAGGTCTCCCCCATCTCCACGAGGACATTCTGTCCAAAAGAGAGATAAGAAACCTGTAAACATAATGTGTGAAGAATTATAATGATGTATTTTATTGTATGCTTTTTACTGAATAACAAATATTGTTACATTGTCTCTGATTGGTTAACCTCAAGTCTACACCACTTCTGAATTTCAGTTTAACAGTTTGAGTTTGGTAATAAATCATTCAGAGGAGCATTTTGAACATTTCAGCGTGTCTGTGTGTTTTCTTCTCGTCTCTCGATATATATCGGTGAAATATCCTAATTAGGATTCTGACTAATGGTGTCTGGCCTTGAGAGTCTGTTGGGACTCGTATAAATTTCAGTCTAATATATTTTGAGCGATGGATTTCCACGACAGTAACATCCTCACAGTAGTGTCAATGTTGTCATCCTCACAGTAGTACCAATAGTGCCACAGTCACAGTAGTATCTATAGTGCCATCCAGGGCCGCCATCAGGGGGGTATTAGGGGTAGTGGTGTGAGGGGCCCGGCCAAACCTAATTGAAAGGGGGGCCCGGCAACTGCCTCGACATTCTTTTGGTAGGAAAAAACGGGCCCCTGCAATGGGGCCCGTTTTTTTCACCAAAATAATGTCGTGAGCTGCTGCTGCTGCTGCTGCGGGCCCCCTCCCCTCGTCATGGGGGGCCGTCAAACCGTCCGCCCGCGCGCACGCACCCGATCGCGTGCACATTGAAACTCCCGCGCGTGCGCACTCGCGAGCGCGCATCCACGAACGGCCGCACTGGAGACCGCCCGCGCGCGCACCCGCGATCGACCGCTTCGTTCGCGGGTGCGCGCGCTTCGTTCGCGGGTGCAGCCGCGGACACACATGGACAAAACGTACCTGGAGCCTGGCTGGAGGTGAAGGACTGGACGTCTGGACCGAAGACCTCCCCTGGAAGACATCGCCGGAAGAGGACTGGAGTGGGAGCAGCTCTTCTGACACAGTGAGTAAATTATCTCAAAGTGCTGTTTATGTATGGCCCTGTTCACACAGTATTTTGCAGGCAAAAAAAAATCTGCCTCAAAATTCCTTAAAGAATTTTGAGGCAGATTTTGACCTGCCCACACTATCTTGCCGCGTTTTTTTGCTGCGTTTTTTGCTCGCGGCGATTGAGGACAGCAGACAAAAAACGCAGCGAAAAATGCATTTTCTGCCTCCCATTGATTTAGATGGCAGGTCAGAGGCGGAACCGCGGCAAGAAAGGACGTGCTGCTTTTTCTTTTTTCCGCGACTGGCTCCCATTGATTTCAGATTAAATCAATGGGAGGCGGTTTTGGAAGTTCTTTGGTGCTGATTCTGACGCAGTGTCCGAGTCAATATCAAGGCCCAAAAACTCTGTGAACTGGGCCTTATTGTTAGGGCTTATTCAGACGAACGTGTAATACGTCCGTGCAACGTGTGTGATTTTCACGCGCCTCGCATGGACCTATGTTACTCTACGGGGCCGTGCAGACTGTCAGTGATTTTCACGCGCCTCGCACGGACCTATGTTACTCTATGGTGCCGTGCGGACTGTCAGTGATTTTCACGCAGCGTGTGTCCGTGTGTCCGCTGCGTAAAACTCACGACATGTCCTATATTGGTGCATTGTTCGCGCATCACGCACCCATTGAAGTCAATGGGTGCGTGAAAATCACGCCCAGCACTTCCGCAGCCGTATAAACTATGAATGAAATTAGAAATGCACCACGTGCTACAAACATCCAAACAGAGTGTCATAATGATGGCGGCTGCGCGAAAATCACACAGCCGCGCATCATACGCTGCTGACACACGGAGCTGTTATGGACCTTTTGCATGCGCAAAACGCCACGTTTTTTGCGCGTGCAAAAAGCACACGCTCGTGTGAATCCGGCCTTAGGGTAGGAACACACTAGGCATGAACACTGCGGATTTTATGCAACACATTTCATTGTGGATAATCCGCAGCGTATTACAGTCGCAGCAGAGTGGATGAGATATGAACAAATCTCATCCACACGCTGCAAAAATAATGGACCTGCAGTGTGACTTTTTGGCTTTTTAAGTCGCATGTCAATTTATTCTGTGGAATCGCCGCTCCTCTGTTGCGGAAATGCTGCGGTTCTGCCGCAAAAATCACACAAGAGAAGAAAAAAAAGGTACTTTTTTAAATTGATAAAGTTTAGACTTGCCCGGCCGTAGTCCTGGTGACGCGATCCTCTATTCTTAGCGCAGCTCGGCCTCCTGTCATGACGTTTCATCCCATGTGACTGCTGCAGCGGTCACATGGTCTACAGCGTCATCCCAGGAGGCGGGGCTACGTTCAGAAGAGAGAGATGCGTCGCCAGGACTACGGCCCTGGCAAGTCTAAACTTTTTTTTCCCTGCAGGATTCCCGCAGCGGACACGCCTCCCGAAACCTGCGCCACTATTTTGTGCGGTTTTGCTGGCAGAATTCCCTGCGGCTACCGGGGTGGATAAGCTGTGTAGTTTTACTCAGCGTATCCGCCTAGTGTGTCCCTTATGATGTCGCTCCTGGAGCTGATGCCGCTCTCTAAATAGGCAGTTGGTCCAGTAGAATTTGGAATTATTTTTTTTTGTGAACCAGCTTAAAAAAATACAAAACTTTTGTGTTAGGGCCTGTTCACATCACCGTTCGCTTCCGCTCCGGGGTTCCGTCTGAGGTTTCTGTCGGGTGAACCCCGCAACGGAAAGTGAAAGTGATAGCATGATAGCACAGCTTCCGTTTCCATCACCATTAGCGCAGTCGACTGCGCTATTAATTCCGTCCGAAAACCAGCCGGAATGGTGACGAACCACAGCTCCGGGGTTCCGTCTGAGGTTTCTGTTGGGTGAACCCCGCAACGGAAAGTGAAAGTGACAGCACAGCTTCCGTTTCAGTCACCATTGATCTCAATGGTGACGGAAACATCGCTAATGGTTTCCGTTCGTCACCATTCCGGCTGGTTTTCGGACGGAATTAATAGCGCAGTCGACTGCGCTAATGGTGATGGAAACGGAAGCTGTGCTATCACTTTCACTTTCCGTTGCGGGGTTCACCCGACAGAAACCTCAGAAGGAACCCCGGAGCGGAAGCGAACAGTGATGTGAACAGGCCCTAACACAAAAGTTTTGTATTTTTTTAAGCTGGTTCACAAAAAAAAATAATTCCAAATTCTACTGAACCAACTGCCTATTTAGAGAGCGGCAGCAGCTCCAGGAGCGACATCATAAGGGACACACTAGGCGGATATGCTGAGTAAAACTACACAGCTTATCCCGGGAGCCGCAGGGAATTTCGCCAGCAAAACCGCACCAAATAGTGGCGCAGGTTTCGTGAGGCGCGTCCGCTGCGGGAATCCTGCAGGGAAAAAAAAGTTTAGACTTACCCCGGCCGTAGTTTAAGTGACGCATCTCTCTCTTCTGAACGTAGCCCCGCCTCCTGGGATGACGCTGTAGACCATGTGACCGCTGCAGCAGTCACATGGGATGAAACGTCATGACAGGAGGCGGGGCTGCGCTAAGAATAGAGGATCGCGTCACCAGGACTACGGCCGGGGTAAGTCTAAACTTTTTTATAAATTTAAAAAAGTGCCTTTTTTTTTTTTTCTCATTTGTGATTTTTGCGGCAGAACCGCAGCATTTCCGCAACAGAGGAGCGGCGATTCCACAGAATACATTGACATGCGACTTAAAAAGCCAAAAAGTCACACTGCAGGTCCATTATTTTTGCAGCGTGTGAATGAGATTTGTTCATATCTCATCCACTCTGCTGCGACTGTGATACGCTGCGGATTATCCACAATAAAATGTGTTGCATAAAATCCGCAGTGTTCATGCCTAGTGTGTTCCTACCCTAAGGCCGGATTTACACAAGCGTGTGCTTTTTGCGCGCGCAAAAACGTGGCGTTTTGCGCTTGCAAAAGGTCCATAACAGCTCCGTGTGTCAGCAGCGTATGATGCGCGGCTGGGTGATTTTCGCGCAGCCGCCATCATTATGACACTGTTTGTATGTTTGTAGCACGTGGTGCTTTTCTGTTTTCATTCATAGTTTATACTGCTGCGGAAGTGCTGGCCGTGATTTTCACGCACCCATTGACTTCAATGGGTGCGTGATGCGCGAACAATGCACAAATATCGGACATGTCGTGAGTTTTACGCAGCGGACTCGCGCTGCGTGAAAATCACTGACAGTCTGCACGACACCGTAGAGTAACATAGGTCCGTGCGAGGCGCGTGAAAATCACTGACAGTCTGCACGGCCCCATAGAGTAACATAGGTCCGTGCGAGGCGCGTGAAAATCACGCGCGTTGCACGGATGTATTACACGTTCGTCTGAATAAGCCCTAACAATAAGGCCCAGTTCAGAGTTTTTGGGCCTTGATATTGACTCGGACACTGCGTCAGAATCAGCACCAAAAAACTTCCAAAACCGCCTCCCATTGATTTAATCTGAAATCAATGGGAGCCAGACGCGGAAAAAAGAAAAAGCAGCACGTCCTTTCTTGCCGCGGTTCTGCCTCTGACCTCCCATCTAAATCAATGGGAGGCAGAAAATGCATTTTTTGCTGCGTTTTCTGTCTGCTGTCCTCAATCGCCGCAGGCAAAAAACGCGGCAAGATAGTGTGGGCAGGTCAAAATCTGCCTCAAAATTCGGTGCGCGGTTCCAGGCGGTCGCCG
The DNA here is from genome assembly GCF_050947455.1 of Rhinoderma darwinii. Taxonomy (NCBI): domain Eukaryota; kingdom Metazoa; phylum Chordata; class Amphibia; order Anura; family Rhinodermatidae; genus Rhinoderma; species Rhinoderma darwinii. Next base: position 91,893,549 of record NC_134691.1, read on the forward strand.
GTGCGCATGCGCGGGAGTTTGCGGGTGCGCGTGATCGGTCACACGGGCGGCGGTGTTTGACGGCCCCCATGCTACCCAGGGCCGCCATCAGGGGGGGTATTAGGGGTACTGATGTGAGAGGCCCGGCCAAACCTAATTGAAAGGGGGGCCCGCAGCTCATGACATTCTTTTGGTGAAAAAAACGGGCCCCATTGCAGGGGCCTGGTTTTTTTCTACCAAAGGCAAGTCGCGGCAGTTTGCCGGGCCCCCCTTTCAATTAGGTTTGGCCGGGCCTCTCACATCAGTACCCCTAATACCCCCCCTGATGGCGGCCCTGGGTACCATGATATAGTGCTGGACGGAGTACTGTTAACAGGCGGTGCCACGGTAGGGGGGCCCAGAAAATGTAGCTGTAGGGGGCCCTGAAATTCCTGATGGCGGCCCTGGTGCCATCCTCACAGTAGTATCTATAGGGTCATCCTCACAGTAGTACCTATAGTGTCATCCTCACAGTAGTACCTATAGTGCTGCCACCCTCACAATAGTACCTATAGTGCCATCCATACAGTAGATGATTTAGTTCAAGCCTCACACTAGCATCTATAGTGCCATTTTGACAGTAGTGACTATAGTGCCATCCTAACAGTAGAGGCTATAGTGTCAACTTCACTAAAGTAGCTATAGTACCATCTTGACAGCAGTAGTGCAACTCTCACGGTGGTATCTATAGTGCCAACCTCATTGTAGTTGTTAAATTACCCTCTTCACAGTACTACCTATAGTAACATGTTCACAGTAGTAACTATACCACCAGCCTCACAATAGTCTCATGGGAGTACTTTTAGGACAATCCTCACAGTAATGCCCATAATTCCCGCCTTACACTTACTTGTTCCGTGCACCCAGCCCTATTTCCTTTGCTGTCTCTACCATTAGAGTTTGCACATGTGTCTATTTGTCCTTAGGATAAGCCAGTAATCTTTATTGTTATGCCAATTGATCGCAGCTTAAAGCCCCCTAGTGGACAAAAAAAAGTGATATACAGTTTCATAAAAATTAAAACTAATATAACCAAACTTTTAAATAAAAATATATCATAAGGTATCATTGCAATTGTAACAACCTGTAAAATAAAGATAATATATAATTTACACTGCACTGTGAATGCGCAGATTTACAATTTACTTCTCACCCAGAAAAAAATGAAATAAAAGTTACTAAACTCTTTATATCTATCCCAAAATGGTTGCATTGAAAACTATAACTCGTCCTGTAAAAAAAAAAGAAGCTCTCAAATAAAAAAGTTATGACTCGTAACACGGCGCTGAACAAAAACGAAAAAAATCTCTGCGTCCTGAAGGGCCAAAATAGACTGAACCCTGAGGGGTCAGGATGAGACGGCCGGGAGGTGCAAACAACACTAACTGGGTCCTGCATTCATACATGAGGGCAGTTGTGGTTGTACATCACCCGGTAATCATGGTAAATCTCAGGATCGCTGCGATCACACCGCGACTCCAATGTTGCCTTATGGGAAAAGTGACAATCGCCCATCCCATAAATCTGACGATAAATCCGTATTTTCTATCATTATTACAGATGCCGAACAGTGTGAAATGGAGCCAAAATCCAGGGAAGACTGCGGGTATCCGGGCATCACTCAGGAGTCCTGCGTTGACCGCGGCTGCTGCTTTGACTCATCAGTCTCTGGAGTTTTCTGGTGCTTCAAACCTAATCCTGTAGACGGTAATCTTAAAGGGTTATTCCACTTTCAATAACATACCACAGATTAAATCTACATAACAAGTTCAGTCAGTCTACAAAAACTTTATACATTTTTGCACAGATTATTTTTTTTTATATCCAGAGCTACGTTTATAATTCTTCTGGTTGTTGTTGGAAACAGACAGCAGCTTAGCTCCACCCCTCTGTCAGACATGTGACCTCACGGTTTAGCTTTAACTGTGTAATGGCCATCTAATCTCCCACAATGCACTGCTCTTTAGTAACATGAAACCAGCAGAATTCTGAATTTGGCTTCAAACAGGAATGGAGAAGAAAACATCATGTAACTCACGATCACTACAAGAAAAGTGAAGCTTAAAGGGGTTGTCTGGTTTAAGAAACCCATTATCAAATATCTAATTAGGGAAATCTGAGATAATAGTCGGGGGTCCCTCATTTGTATCCTCCACTTAGCGAGAGAGGAGAGCGATTAGAAGGAGTATCTTTCTCTCTGGAGGACCCGGCACGTCTGTGCATTACATAGACAGTCCATTGATTTTAATGAGAACTGTGTAATACTTAATTTCTCCTGTGGTGGCGCTGCATTGAATACTTGCCGGAGGATTCCCCAATGTCAGCTCGTTTTCGGTGGTCCTTTCTGCCAAATATATATTCTCGAAAGCGGATAACCCCTTTAAGGACATAATTACTGGCGATTATTTTGCTATATTTTGCTCTCATGTAATTTTAGTTTTATTTATTAGATGTCTGTAGAAGTGAAGTAATGTGTTTGTTCTTTTTTTTTTGTAAATTGTAGCTAATTATATTTTAAAACTTCCCTAAGGGCGGCCATATTGGAGACATACGCTTCCTTTGTGTATTTTCTGTATAGACTGTGCTGCAGAAATGTGACTATAAACAAATGTAGTCTCCAGGAAAAGAGTATGCCCTCCCCCCAGTGACCAGGGAGTGACGGCCTTATCTGTGTATATAGTGCATAGTGTTACTATCTGCCTCATCTAGGCCTCCAGCAGTACAACAGACCTGTCATTAATCCCCCACCCTCTAATAATATTGTTATGACCCTGATTATTCTGTCCCAGTCTATGCAGTAAAGCTGACAAATTAGCTACAGAAAACAGGAAGTATCAGCCTATAGTAACTGCTCTAGTGGCCAGTGTGAGCACTTCAATATTTAAATTTTTTTTATATGGATAGTCAAACAAAAAACCCCACCAAAAATGCAAAAATATTGGGGCAGATTTACTATTGAAAATGCGGCAGAATTCTGGTGTACATGCCATGCGCCACATTTATTAACTGTTTTAGACACGTTTTACAATGACAAGTGGGTGTTGCTTAGTGGGAAAGGGGTGTGGCCAAGAGAAAAAAAACTGCATACACAAAGCCAACCAAGAGTATAAATTGTTTTCACCTTCTTTCCAGAATGCACCGTCTAGATTTGATCGTCGCCTTCCGTAAGTCTTCCCTTCATTTGCTTGCACTTTTTGGTCTACCCGAGCTGAATCGCCACTCTACATTGCATGAAGACACCCTATTCATAGGTCACCCCACCATACTGATCTTATAGAGGACCCTGGACATACAACATGGAAAATAATCCCACTTATGGGACACAATGGCCGAACGAGCCACAGAGAACCAGATATGATGTCACTGCCCTGAAGATCTGCTTACAATCAACCTGCTACAATAATGAGCACCTTAAAAGATTCCTTATCAAAAACATTCAATGATCTAATAAATCGACTAATATTTCTGATGCATTAAAGATCCTGGAATTTTTTTGTTTTTTGTGTTTTGTTGGTTATTTTAGATTTCTATTGCCGGATATACACATACGATCTCTATAGATTGAGTTTTAGGGCCGACAGCAATCTACCCTGAGCAACTGGGCAACCCCATGTCTAAGTGAGGACCAGAGGGTGGTTAGCCATGAGTCTGACATTGGAAATCAATGGGCGATCAGTTGTTATGAGAGGCTGTGAATTTTTCCTACAGCGGCCACTGCTGGAGAAATGTGGTATTGCATTGTGCTCATTAAAATGAATGGATGACCATTTAATAAATTATTCCATTGGGTTCCTCAAAACTGGAGACATGTTTCGCAGTGGCTATCTGCTCTGGCTAATAGAGGGGAGCCCTGAACAGCGGACCCCCCTCTGATGGGACAACCCCTTTAACAGCCATTCAGTTCAGCTGCATGATGAGAGAAGTAGTTGTCACACATTGTTGGCGCTACTTGCCAGGGGGGAAACAAAGTATCATACAGTTGGAAATCCGACCGGTTCATCCCCTGTGCTGTACCCATACTCATTTTAACTTTGGGCCTTGTTAACACTGTTTAAATTGCGAGGATAAAAAAAAATAATGAAATTGTGCTCACACAGGTAAATATATCGTCATAATGTATCAAAGCACTCTCTTCTTGCAAGCTGGACACAATCAGGACCGATTTTCAGCCTCAGCATGTAAAAGGAATGCATCCACTCACTCACAGCAAGCAGAGATCCTGAATCACAAAGGACATTAGAAAGTTGCAAAACTGTCCATTATACAATGAATACAATTTATTTACATAAGTGTGGAAAACCCCTTTAATAGTACATAATAAAGATATAATGAGATGTTGTGCTTAAAAAAATAGGAATATTAGATCCTTTAAAGGGAAAGTTACTTTTCTTCTAAAAAAAAACAAAAAAAAAAACAACCCTGACCTAATACTTCTTAAAGCTGAGGGTTTGCTACAATTGTATCCAGTCTAGAAAATTATTTTTATTCGGCTGTCATTGGTTCTGGCAAAAAATCCAGCCGGACTGCCATTAGGGCTTCACGTCAGATTTGATAAATGTAAATCCATCAGAGTTAATATTGAGATATCACGTCCTAAATTCGAGCCACTTATCTCTAGTCGGTAGCGCCTGTGAGAAAGCTGGAATTTTTACACACAGACATTTCTATATCAGACAAAAAGGAAAATAATATTATACTTAAATATATAGTCGATTTTAAGACCATTTTAATACAATTTAGATTTTTAAAGGAACACTCCGGGCAAAACTGATACAATGTGTTATACTTAGTGCAGAGCCTGAGGAGGCGGAGCATGACACAGGAATAAGAACACCAAAGAGAGAAACCCTGTGGCATGAACTGCCCCCTTGGACCTGGCACTAGGCATAACACTGAATCTATTTTACCAAGGGTTCTCCTCACTGTATTTATAGCACTTATCCATATATATATATATAAAATTATTATTATTATTTTGCTTTTGAATGCAGGAGAACAGAATAGCACCTTAGAAAATAAGGATGTTTTTGGAACGCTGTAATTTCCCACTTTTCCATTAGGTGGCAGTATTTATCTAGTTTTCTAAACTGAAACATATCATTGAGTTTCATATACTCTCATCAAATAATATACCCACCATCAGGGGCGTAGCTAGGGGGAGCAGGCGGGGCACGTGCCCCGGGCGCAGTTCAGAGGGGGCGCCAGCGCCACCTCCTCCTGCACTATAATTGTACTTGTGTCGCAAGGACACAGGTACAATTAGAAGCAATGAATGACCGGGCACGTTCCGTGCCCGGCCATTCAGCGCCTCTCCACGAATGAAGCGACTGGTACCTTTTGTACCAGTGACGCTTCCGTCGATGAAAGGCGCTGACTGACTGGCAGGAAAAGTCATCCTGCCCAGCCAATCAGCGCCTTTCATAGACGCTGTGTTCAACCCCCTGGAGACCTGCGCAGAAGAGAGCAGGTCTCCATGGCTGCCGGACGGCGTGGGAGCGGGAATAAGGTGAGTTTGAATATATATATATTTTTTTAAATGTAATAGAAGTGTGGCTGTATCTGCGGGGGGGGGGGGGGCTATATCTACAGAGGGGGGGCTATATACTGGAGTGGGCTGTCTATAGAGCACCATATACAGGGGTGGGCTATAGCTACAGGGGGGCTATATAGTATATAGCCCTCTGTAGATATAGCCCACCCCTGTATATGGTGCTCCATAGATAGCCCACCCCAGTTTATAGCCCCCCCTGTAGATATAGTCGCCCTGTATATAGCCCAGCCCTGTAGATATAGCCCCCCTGTAGTTATATTCCCCCTGTATATAGCCCCCCTCTGTAGATATAGCCCCCCTGTGTATAGCCCACCCCTGTAGATATAGCCCCCCTGTGTATAGCCCACCCCTGTAGATATAGCAGCCCTGTGTATAGCCCAGCCCTGTAGATATGGTCCCCCTGTAGATATGGTCCCCCTGTAGATATAGTCCCCCTGTAGATATAGCCCCCCTGTAGATATAGCCCACCCCTGTATATAGTCCCCCTGTAGATATAGCCCACCCCTGGATATAGTATCCCACAAATAGCTCCCCCTATAGTGCTCCACAGAAAGCCCACCACTGTATATAGCCCCCTTGTACATATAGTCCACCCCTGTATATAGTGCTCCACAGATAGCCCACCCTTGTATATAGTATATACAGGGGTGGGCTATCTGTGGAGCACTATATACAGGGGTGGACTATCTAGTGGAGCACTATATACAGGGGTGGACTATATGTACAAGGGGGGGCTATATACAGGGGTGGACTATATGTGGAGCACTATATACAGGGGTGGGCTATATCTACAGGGGGGCTACATACATGGTTGGGCTATCTGTAGAGCTCTATATACAGTGGTGGGCTATATCTACAGGGGGCTATATACAGGGGTGGGCTATCTGTAGAGAACTAAAGGGGGAGTTATTTGTGGGACACTATATACAGGGGTGGTGTATATGGGGGCACTATCTACAGGGGCTCTATGGCAGGCACTATCTACAGGGGGCACAGTGTGTGTGTGGGACACGGTGTATGGTGCTATTATAATTAGAGGTGCAGTGTATGGCGCTATTATATTTAGGGGCGTAGTGTGTGGTATAATGATAACTTTATATTTATTTATAGGTGCAGAAATGTTGGAAAGGTGAGAAGCTGAAGACATCTGAGCAGCAAACTGCAGAAATGGGCTGTGACCGGGAGAAGTCATCATAGATGTCTGGACTGGAGGGAGAAGAAAAGAACTAGAATCTGAGACATCACCGGTGAGTCACTTAATGTAAATGTTCATTCTGCCTCTAATCAGCACTGTAGTCACTGTATGATCTGCAGCGAGATGATGGGTGATATGATTATGATAGGATTTATTTTTTGTGAAACAGCATCTCCCAGCATATCCTTACCATTGTTCGGGCCATGCTGGGAGCTGTAGTTTTACGCCGTACACACCTATACTGTAGGGGTTGCACTAAATAGAGCAGTATTTGTGCTGGTGTTGTATATATGTAGTGAGCTTGCTTCTGGTGCTGTATATATGTACTCAGCTTGGTTCTGGTGTTGTGTATAGAACCATATTGCTTGTGAAATGTACAAATATTTTTATGCTCGCGTTACATAAAAATAAATGACACGTCGATTGGTAGAGAAAATAAACACGGCGAGGGGGAAGGAGATGTCGGGAAAGAGGTTGGGGGGGGGGGGGGCGCCAAGCTGAATCTTTGCCCCGGGTGCTGGAGAACCTAGCTACGCCTCTGCCCACCATCATTCAGACATTCACAGCAGAGATACGTCATGTGCTTTGTGAGGCACAGCAAAGTTTTTATTTGCGACTTGAGTGGCCCCAAAGTTACTACATTAGATATAAGATAATAGAGTGACAGACATAGCTAACCCTATAATAGTGCCCTAATAAGTGCCCCAACCACTGATGCCGCCAAAAGTGCCATAGATGCCCTCATAAGGCTCTATTCACACAACAGTGAACCACGGCTGTTTCCTGAGTGACGCCGCGTTCTGTCGGTGTATTCACACAACAGTTTTTTTTAATGGATCGTGAATACTGACTGTAAAAATATAGATCATGTTCTATTTTCAACTGTTTTCACGGCCTGACGGACCCCATACAAATCAATGGATCAGTTTTTAACAGTCGTTTTTCAGAAAGTCATCCATGTGATGGTCATTAAAAACCAGGGGCCCAGTATGCCTCTTGCCCAATTGCATGCTTCGGACGGGGCATTGACAGCACTGGGGAGGCTAAAGAACCATTGGTTCCCTTCCCCGCCATTCAGCGCTTTTTTTGTGATGCAGACAGTGCGATGACGTCTTTGTGCCATCTGCATCGTGCCTGGTCAGAAGAGACTGGAGAAGAGGATGGCATGGGAACTGGGACAGGTGGGTGTAGCACTATCTACATGGGGCAATGTGTCGCTAAGTACATTGGCACTATCTATGTTAGCACTGTGGCACTACCTACAAGTAGGCAGTGTGGGACACTATCTACATGGGCGCTGTGGAACTATCCATGTGGGCACTATCAACCATTGACATTGTTGCACTATCTACATTGGCACTGTGAGTGGCACTATCTACATTAGCCTTATGACGCTATTCACGGGGGGCATTGTGTGGCACTATCTACATTAGCACTGTGGCAGTATCTACATGGGCACTATGGTGTTATCTACATGGGCATTGTGCGTGGCACTATCTACATTAGAACAGTGGTACTCTCTACATGGGCAGTGTGTGGCACTATCTACATTGGCACTGTGAGTAGCACTATCTACATTAGCAGTATGACACTATTCACAGGGGGCAGTGTGTGGCACTATCTATATTAGCACTGTGGCAGTATCTACATGGGCACTATGGTGCTATCTACATGGGCACCGTGTGTGGCACTATCTATATTACAATGGTGGCACTATCTACAGGGGTAGTGTGTGGCACTATCTACATTAGCACTGTGTGTGGCACTATCTACATTAGAACTGTAGCACAATCTACAGGGGGCAGTGTGTGGCACCATCTACATTAGAACTGTGGCACTATCTACAGGGGGCAGGGTGTGGCACTATCTACATTAACACTGTGACTTGTGTGGTTGGGACACTTAAACTATATTCACACAACAGTAAAAAAAAAAAGGTCATTAAAAACAAACCAGCACTGTGGCACTATCTACAGGGAGCAATGTGTGGCACTATCTACATGGATACTGTGTGGCATTAAGTGCAGGGGGCAATGTGTGGCACTATCTACATGGATACTGTGTGGCACTATGTACAGGGGGCAATGTGTAGCACTATCTACATGGATACTGTGTGGCACTATCTACAGGGGGCAATGTGTGGCACTATCTAAAGGGGCGGGCAGTAGGGCACTATCTACATGGGCACTGTGTTGTTTTCAGGTGGGTTGGGACAAAAAGACTGTGATAAATAAAATTTGTTTTTAATAGGCGTTTGTCATCCGTTGTTCACGTCTGTTAAAAAAAACGGCTGACAAACGGCTTTAAAATCATCTGATAGCCAGGAAATGGCTGAAAATTTGGAGATACACGGATGCAAAACGTAGGTGAAATAGCCCAGGGTGCTCTGGGAGCAATCAACTCAATCTCATCTCCTACCTGCGTGCGCTTTGGCATCTTAAGTCTGGACTGAGTTCGCAAGCGCACCCTGGTGGTCACTGTGGAACAGGACGGACGTATGTGCAGACATCTCTGGAGAGAAGGGCGTCATCTGGATGGAAGGAGTTCGTGGTCAGCGACCACGGACATTACAGTATCCCCCCTCTTACGCCCCCTCCTCTTGGGACCAGAACGAGAGAGAAACCTCTTAATGAGGGTAGGAGCATTGAGATTCTTTTCTGGCTCCCAGGACCGCTCTTCTGGACCAAACCCCTTCCAATCTACTAAATAAAAGGTTCTTCCACTTACTTTTTTAATGTCCAGGATCTTCTTAACCTCGAAGGTGTCTGAAAGACTGCTGGAGGCAACCGCAGGGCTAGGAGTCTTGGTAAAGTGGTTCAGAACCACCAGCTTCAGGACGGAGACATGGAAGGAGTTGGGGATATTGAGGGTAGGAGGCAGCCGAAGCTTGTAGGCGACAGGGTTGATCTGCTGTAGGATCTCGAAGGGTCCGAGGAACCTGTGAGCAAATTTGTATGATGGCACCCTCAGTCGAATATTCCTGGAGGAAAGCCAGACCTTCGTGCCAGGGAGAAACTGAGGAGGGTCTCTTCTCCTTGTGTCCGCCTTCCGTTCCATGCGGTCGACTGCCAGCAGGATGGAGGATCGAGACTGCTGCCAGATCTGCAGAAAGTCCCTACAAGCATTGTCAGCTGCTGGTACCTCAAACGTATCAGGCACTGAGAGAGAAATTTGTAGGTGTTGGCCATAGACAATAAAGAACGGTGTATTCCTTGTGGACTCGCTGGTGTGATTATTGTATAAAAATTCAGCCCACGGGAGCAACTGTAGTCATAATTCTCCTTTGAGATGAAGTGGCCATAGGTAGTTCTCCAAGGTCTGATTCATCCTCTCGACCTGACCATTGGACTATATCTATCTATCTATCTATCTATCTATCTATCTATCTATCTATCTATCTATCTATCTATCTATCTATCTATCTATCTATCTATCTATCTATCTATCTATCTATCTATCTACAGTATCTCATAGGGAATAGGGTGTAAACACAAGGCCATTTTGTCCTGGGTGACAACATCTAGCACCATAATGAGTCTGTTAAATGCAGTCTTCCATTTGTCACCCCAGCGAATCCGGATTAGGCTGTAAGCCCCACGCAGGTCTAGTTTGGAAAAAATCTTGGCACCACATATACGATCAAAAAGTTCTGAGATCAATGGCAATGGATACTTATTTTTCACCGTGATCTGGTTGAGAACCGGTAGTCGATACAGCGACGCAGAGAACCATCCTTTTTCTTGACGAAGAAGAATCCGTGGGGGAAAATTTCCGTATGAAGACCCGCTCCAAGTTCTCTTTAACATAGGCGGACATGGACAGAGTCTCTGGTAAGGAGAGATGGTATACCCTACCACAGGGAAGGGATGCACCAGGAATAAGCTAGATAGGACAGTCATACGCTCGGTGTGGGGGCAGCGTCTCGGCCTCCCTCTTGCTGAAGACGTCCGAAAATGCCGCATAATTACCAGGCAATCCTGCCAATGACTGAGGCAGAGGAGGTTAAGCCGAAAGAATCTGTCCCAGGCAACGGTTGTGCCATTCGGGGCCCCACTGGAGAACCGCTCCAGAGTTCCAGTCCAGGACTGGGGCATGTAATCGGAGCCAAGGCAGGCCCAGCAGCACGGGGTTAATGGCCTTGGACAAGACAAAAAACAATAACAGCTCTGAGTGGAGAGCTCCCACTTGGAGCCTCAGCGGCTTGGTCACAGCTATAACTGGGTTTGGCAGAGGTAGTCCATTTACTGATGCAACCGTCAACAGCCTCTCCAGAGGGGTAGTGGGTAATTGAAGAAGATCCACCAGGTCTCTACAAATGAAATTAGCAGCGGTTCCAGAGTCCAGATACGCTGAGACCCGATGCGTTTTCTCGCCGGACACTATGGTCACGGGTATGGACAATTTAGCCAAGGTTGTCTCTCCTAGCAAGCCTAGGGTTTGGGACTTTTGGGGACACTGATGCACAAGATGGCCTCCGAGGCCGCAATATAGATAGAGTCCCGAAGTGCGTCTGCATTGTTTCTCCTGGGTAGATAGCTTACACTGGTTCATCCTCACAGACTCCTTAGGACCTGAGGACAGCAGAGGTTGCTGCAAGGGTGGGACCGGACTAGGAAGGCCTCCCTCTCGACGAGCTTCTTGGAGCCGTTCTTGGATCCTTATATCAATCCCTGCGGACAGAAGGATGAGGTCATCCTGGGTAGACGGTAGATCTCGAGTGGCAAGTTCGTCCTTAATCTTAGGAGACAGTCCCTGCCAGAATGTAGCCACCAGGGCCTCATTGTTTCACAACAGTTCTCCCGCCAGGGTGCGGAAGTGGAGGTGTCTTCTAGGCGTAAGTTTAGCAAGAAAGCCGCTGCTGATGAGACTGGTCCAGGCTCCTCAAACACCATGCGAAAAGTCCGGAGGAAGCCCTGGAAGCCACGGGTCTCTGGTCCTTGTCTCTCCCAGATAGGATTCGCCCATGCAAGAGCCTTGCCAGTGAGGAAAGCGACCCTTGCGCCATCAGACGAAAATGCCCTAGCATACAGGCTGAAGTGGATCTGGCACTGGTTCGAAAATCCACAACAGGTACCTGCGTCTCCATCATAGCGGTTAGGAAGTAGCAAAGAAAAACGGGGATCAACACTGCCAGGAGGAGTAGTAGGAGGAACGGCAGCTTGTGCCTCCTGCCGACGTGCGAGAATTATCAAGGCCTGGAGGAGTTGGTCCTGTCAAGACCGGAGGTCCAGCATATCCGCCCACATCTCTTGTGACGTCATCTTGCTCTTGGATAGACCAGCAGTGTCCATGGCCTGAGCGTACTGTCACGTTGGGCTCGTGGACCCCCTGGGCCGTACCGCCTTGGCGGTATGGCAGCTGGCCAACAGGGCGCAGGTAATAGTCTATAGTTCGTATAGGGTACCTGTGGCAGCTCGGACAGTAGCAAGGCAGGCTCGGCTGGGACTAGGCAGCAGGCAGACATCAGGCGTGGTCTAGCAGGACGGCGTGGTATGCAGCACAGCACGACTACAGCTCAGCACGGCACTTGACCGGGATAGCATGGGATACAGGTACGGGAAACACTGGAAACTGGAAGACACTAGGAGACCATTTGTATAGACAAACTTTGGTTATGACAACAACGCTCAGGTATGGGAGGAAGGGGCTGGGCCCCTCTTATAGCCCTGGGTGCTCTGGGAGCAATCAGCTCAATCTCCCACCTGCGTGCACTTTGGCTTCTTAAGTCTGGACAGAGCTCGCGAGCACACCCTGGTGGTCACTGTGGAACAGGACGACCATATGTGCAGACATCTCTGGAGAGAAGGGCGTCGACTGGATGGAAGGAGTTCGTGGTCAGCGACCACGGACGTTACATGACCACCACTGCAGCTTGTGATTGGCTGCAGTGGCTGATGCAGCGGATGAAGCGTCATCTCAGGAGGCCGGCCTGGAGGAAAAAACCCAAACTCCTGGGTAACTATAAGATTATTATTTTTTCTGCATTGCGGAATCACTAAGAACCCATCGCAAAAAACCCAACAACTGCTATTTGTCGCAAGTTTTACCTCCCCATTGAATTCAATTGGGGAAATCCGCAACAAATACGCAGCGTTTATTCAAATACAATTGACATGCTGCAGAATAAAATTTTGCACCGCAGGTTAATTTCTGAACATTTTTTCCGCACAGTATTTACACAGCGTGTGGATGAGATTTGTTTCATCTCATCCACTTTGCTGCTACTGTATTTGCTGCAGATTTTCTGCAACGAATTCCCTTAGGGGAATTTTTGTGTAACATGCAGATTTTGACATGGTTTGTGCTGTGGATTCACCATGGATTTCGCCCTATAATATATAAATATGCATTTCTGCAACATAATATGCACGTTGCCAATTTGAAAAAAAAATATTTGCACACATTTTTTAAAAACCTTATCCACATGTATTAAACTATAAATTGCTGCGGGTTTGCAGTGTGGAATCAGCATCGTCTGAACTCATTTTTTAATTTAAATATTGGGAAGTTCCCAGGTAAATATAAAGGGTCTATCAGACATTTATTACATATCCCGTGGAGGTGGGAATAACCCTTTAATTTCCTGGCATGATATCATCATCACTGCATTTTCCTACATTGGCCTAACCTTCATTTTTTTGGGCTTTTTCTTAAAGCCACGTGAAAAATCATCATTCAGAATCAGAAGTGAGAAAACTGAAATACTCACTGAATATTATGTTGTTTCATTTTGAATAAAAAAAAATTGTAAAAAAAAGGAGGAAAAAAATGCAAATTCTCGGAAATTGACTATTTAGGGTCCCAGCAGCACTTAGCGAGTGGGTCTATGACGGCAGGGGGTGGTCTATAGGGTTACCATTATTACAGGGTGGAGAGGCAGTCAGGCTGTAGGTCATGTGAGGACAGGGCTTTATATGGGCTTTTAAAGGGCACTGCTGTGTACAAGGGCCTCCAATCAATCCACGTATATGATATTGACTCAGCAGATGAAGCTCTATCTCTGGCGTCTTATCAAGAGTCAATAGACGATATTATTATCAAGCTCATGTTTATAATGTACGGGGCTGCACCTGAGTTCAACCACCTTCTACAAACCCTCAGGCTGAGCCAACACCGTGACAATCCTTCACCTCATCAAATGCCCATCACTTACCGCCATATCTCCTCCTTATTCATGACCGCACATAGAAATCTCACCAACACCCCAGTGCAAACATGACCAAATATTCCCAGCAGTCGCCTCTATTGAGCACAGGAACCAGGCAGGTGGCAAATATTACTCCACATTACTCCAGCAATGGAATGAGTAACTGCGGGTAATACGGTGGCACAATATCAATATCTCAATAGACTTCTCTCAGGGGTCTCTCTGCAGTCTCTCTATAGACTCTCCTCTCAGGGGTCTCTCTGCAGTCTCTATAGACTCTCCTCTCAGGGGTCTCTCTGCAGTCTCTCTATAGACTCTCCTCTCAGGGGTCTCTCTGCAGTCTCTCTATAGACTCTTGTCTCAGGGGTCTCTCTGCAGTCTCTCTATAGACTCTCCTTTCGGAGGTCTCTCTGCAGTCTCTCTATAGACTCTCCTCTCAGGGGTCTCTCTGCAGTCTCTCTATAGACTCTCCTTTCAGAAGTTTCTCTGTAGTCTCTCTATAGACACTTCTCTCATGGGTCTCTCTGCAGTCTCTCTATAGACTCTCCTCTCAGGGGTCTCCCTGCAGTCTCTCTATAGACTCTCCTTTCAGAAGTCTCTCTGTAGTCTCTCTATAGACTCTCCTTTCAAGGGTCTCTCTGCAGTCTCTCTATAGAATCTCCTCCCAGGGGTCTCCCTGTAGTCTCTCTATAGACTCTCCTTTCAGAAGGCTCTCTGTAGTCTCTCTATAGACTCTCCGCTCAGGGGTCTCCCTGCAGTCTCTCTATAGACTCTCCTTTCAGAAGTCTCTCTGTAGTCTCTCTATAGACTCTCTGCTCAGGGGTCTCTCTGCAGTCTCTCTATAGAATCTCCTCTCAGGGGTCTCTCTGCAGTCTCTCTATAGAATCTTCTCTCCGGGGTCTCTCTGCAGTCTCTCTATAGACTCTCCTCTCAGGGGTCTCTCTGCAGTCTCTCTATAGACTCTCCTCTCAGGGGTCTCTCTGCAGTCTCTCTATAGACTCTTGTCTCAGGGGTCTCTCTGCAGTCTCTCTATAGACTCTCCTTTCGGAGGTCTCTCTGCAGTCTCTCTATAGACTCTCCTCTCAGGGGTCTCTCTGCAGTCTCTCTATAGACTCTCCTTTCAGAAGTTTCTCTGTAGTCTCTCTATAGACACTTCTCTCATGGGTCTCTCTGCAGTCTCTCTATAGACTCTCCTCTCAGGGGTCTCCCTGCAGTCTCTCTATAGACTCTCCTTTCAGAAGTCTCTCTGTAGTCTCTCTATAGACTCTCCTTTCAAGGGTCTCTCTGCAGTCTCTCTATAGAATCTCCTCCCAGGGGTCTCCCTGTAGTCTCTCTATAGACTCTCCTTTCAGAAGGCTCTCTGTAGTCTCTCTATAGACTCTCCGCTCAGGGGTCTCCCTGCAGTCTCTCTATAGACTCTCCTTTCAGAAGTCTCTCTGTAGTCTCTCTATAGACTCTCTGCTCAGGGGTCTCTCTGCAGTCTCTCTATAGAATCTCCTCTCAGGGGTCTCTCTGCAGTCTCTCTATAGAATCTTCTCTCCGGGGTCTCTCTGCAGTCTCTCTATAGACTCTCCTCTCAGGGGTCTCTCTGCAGTCTCTCTATAGACTCTCCTCTCAGGGGTCTCTCAGCAGTCTCTCTATAGACTCTTGTCTCAGGGGTCTCTCTGCAGTCTCTCTATAGACTCTCCTTTCGGAGGTCTCTCTGCAGTCTCTCTATAGACTCTCCTCTCAGGGGTCTCTCTGCAGTCTCTCTATAGACTCTCCTTTCAGAAGTTTCTCTGTAGTCTCTCTATAGACACTTCTCTCATGGGTCTCTCTGCAGTCTCTCTATAGACTCTCCTCTCAGAGGTCTCTGCAGTTTCTCTATAGACTCTCCTCTCAGGGGTCTCTCTGCAGTCTCTCTATAGACTCTTCTCTCAGGGGTCTCTCTGCAGTCTTTCTATAGACTCTCCTCTCAGGGGTCTCTCTGCAGTCTCTCTATAGACTCTCCTCTCAGAAGTCTCTCTGTAGTCTCTCTATAGATTCTCTGCTCAGGGGTCTCTCTGCAGTATCTCTATAGACTCTCCTCTCAGGGGTCTCCCTGCAGTCTCTCTATAGACTCTCCTTTCAGAAGTCTCTCTGTAGTCTCTCTATAGACTCTCCTTTCAAGGGTCTCTCTGCAGTCTCTCTATAGAATCTCCTCCCAGGGGTCTCCCTGTAGTCTCTCTATAGACTCTCCTTTCAGAAGTCTCTCTGTAGTCTCTCTATAGACTCTCTGCTCAGGGGTCTCTCTGCAGTCTCTCTATAGAATCTTCTCTCCGGGGTCTCTCTGCAGTCTCTCTATAGACTCTCCTCTCAGGGGTCTCCCTGCAGTCTCTCTATAGACTCTCCTTTCGGAGGTCTCTCTGCAGTCTCTCTATGAGTTTTGCACCATGGAAAATTATTCTTATAATCAAATAAAACAATTACAATATTCCAAATACACCCTATATTAAAGTGGACTATAAATAAAAAAAATTCCCTGTCCAGAATTTTTAACCCCTTTGCGCACCTCGACGTGCTAATACGTCCAGGTGCGGGGGATGATGCACATACAAGATATACAGCACCAGAAACATGCTTAGTCTATACATACAGCACCAGAACCAAGCTCAGTACATATATACAGCACCAGAACAAAGCTCAGTACATATGTACAGCACCAAAACCAAGCTCAGTGTCATGATCTAGGGGTACGTGGACCCACTAGGCTGCTCTGCCGTAGCGGAGTGGCAGCTGGCCAAGTTATAGTCTCTACAAAGTCTATACAAGGTTCATAGCACAAGGATGCCTGAGATAGTCCAGACAATACAGAGGCTTTTGCACAGCTGGAACTTGACGTGGCAGGTAGCGTCAGACCTGGCGATGATGCCTGGAGTGGCAGATGACACCAGACGTGGTGTATAACAGCAGGCGTAGCGGATGACACCAGACGTGGTGTATAACAGCAGGCGTAGCGGATGACACCAGACGTGGTGTATAACAGCAGGCGTAGCAGATGACACAATGCGACTCCAACACTAGAAAGGCTCAGGAACAAACACAGCATGGGATACAGGATACAGGTAGCAGGGCAGGGGAACACTGGGAGTGGGATACAACTAAGGGACCATTTGCAATACGAACATGGGTAGACAACAACAACACTCAGGTAAGGAGTGGAAGGGCAGAGCCCTTTTTATAGTCCAGGGTAATCTGGTGATAGGTTAGGGAAACTTTAGTGAGTACGCGTACTGACCCTTTAAGACCGGGGACGAGCGCACGTGCGCACCCTAATGCTCAGTCCGGGACTTGAAGGCTGCGCGAGCTGGCATCTCCAGGGGAGGGAGATGCTGGCACATGGCCATGAGGCTGCGGTCGCGGCCCCGCTGCTGGGGAGCGACAACGGTCCACGGCCGCAGTCGCTACAGTACCTCCCGTTCAGCCCCCTCTTCTTGGATCCAGAGCGTAAGAGTAATTTATTAATGAGGGTAGGTGCATTGAGGTTCTCTTCTGGCTCCCATGACCTCTCCTCAGGACCAAACCCTTTCCAGTCCACCAAATAGAAAGTCCTTCCTCCTACTCTCTTGTAGTCCAGAATCTCCTTCACTTTCAACACATCAGAAGAACCGCTGGAAGCAACTGCAGAACTAAGATCTTAAGGAGCGATACGTGGAATAAGTTGGGAATCTTGAGAGTAGGAGGCAACAGAAGTTTCTAGGATACAGGGTTTACTTGTTGCAGAACTTTGAAAGGAACCTGGGAGTGAATTTGTGAGAAGGCATCTTGAGTTTGTTTTTTCGAGGATAACCAGTCTTTGTTTCCAGGAGAGAATTGAGGAGGAGTCTTCTTCTTTTTTTATCGGCATGCTTTTTCATGCGGTCCAGCCTTGGTTTGCTGCCAGATGTGAATAAAATTCCCCAAAAAAGAGTTAGCTGCCGGTACTTGGGTCATGGCTAACACAGGAATTGGAACTCATAGATGTTGGCTGTACACAATGTAGAAAGGAGAAGAGGCAGTAGACTCACTTGTATGATTATTGTAGGAGAACTCCGCCCAAGGCAGAATTTGTACCCAATTATCATGTTGGGCGGAAACAAAATGACGAAGATAGTTCTCCAAAATTTGATTAGTCCTCTCTACTTGACCATTGGACTGCCGATGATAGGCGGAAGAGAAGTCCAGTTTAACATCTAGCAGGTTGCACAGGGCTCTCCAGAACTTCGACGTAAACTGTACACCCCGATCCGAGACAATATGCAGGGGAAGTCCATGTAGACAGAAGATGTGTAGAATAAACAGATTGGCCAAGCGAGGAGCAAACGGAAGACCAGTCAGCAGAATAAAATGTGCCATTTGAGAGAAATGATCCACTACTACCCAGACCGCAGAACACCCAGCAGAGAGGGGAAGGTCTGTAATAAAGTCCATAGAGATATGCTGCCAAGGAGCATCAGGAACAGGCAGAGGTAGGTGCAGAACAGCAGGTTTAGAGCGGGTAGACTTGTTCGAGGCACAGTTCGTACATGAAGAGACACAGTCCGCAACATCTCTAGGCATCTTGGGCACCAGTAATGATTAGCAATGAAGTTCTGAGTGTAAAGGATCTGCCAGGCACAGCGGGGTTAACGCCCATAGGTAATCAGTCGGCACCTGAGTCTATGTCTCTGAGACTGACTCCAGCTTCCACCACTCAGGCTGGCAGGCTTAGGAGTGGGAGAGCCTATCGCAGCCTGGCCAGACTCAGCTAGCTCCCGCCCTCTGTCTATTTATACCTGCCTTTCCTGTTCCTCCAGTGCTTGTGATTCTTCTCGTGTGGTTTCCTGGCCCAGCTACAGCTCCTGACTATTTGATCCTGCTCCATACTGACCCTGGCTTACTGACTACTCTTCTGCTCTGCGTTTGGTACCTCGGACACTCTTGGTTTGACTCGGCTCGTTCACCTCTCTTGTTGCTCACGGTGTTGCCGTGGGCAACTGCCCCATTTCCCTTAGCTTTGTGTACCCTTGTCTGTTTATCTCGTGCACTTACTGAGCGTAGAGACCGCCGCCCAGTTGTACCCCGTCGCCTAGGGCGGGTCGTTGCAAGTAGGCAGGGACAGAGTGGCGGGTAGATTAGGCCTCACTTGTCCGTTTCCCTACTCCTATCATTACACTGAGTCTTTCGAACACGTGAGTGCCCCTGTTCTCTTCCTGTCTGCAGGACGATCAAAAGTCTTCCCGGGAGGAATGCCTCTAATTTTCAAAGGGTTAGCGACAATGATCCTAGAAGGATCTATAATATATTGAGGAATATAATATATGAGTCATTAGTCTCAAATGATTGAGACAGGCCTTCACATTCTTATCAGCAGGACGGAAATGGAGCAAGAATTGAAATCGAGCGAAGAACAACAACCACCTGGCTTGGCGAGGATTTAGTCGTTGTGCTGACTGTAGGTACGTGAAGTTCTTGTGGTCCGTATAAATGATAATAAGGTGCGCCCTCCAGCAAATGTCTCCATTCCTCTAATGCCAACTTGATGGCCAGCAACTCCCGATCCCCGATGGAATAGTTGCGTTCTGCTGGAAAGAATAATCTTGAAAAAAATCCACAGGCCACCATCTTGCCTTTAGAGTTTTTTTTGACATAGTAGTGCTCCAGCACCAATGGAAAATGCGTCCACTTCCAGAAAGAACTGCCGAGAAGCAGCAGGGTGATGGAGAACAGATGCTGAGGTGAAAGTGAATTCTTGATATAAGTAAATGCTCATTCTGTCTCCGGAGACCAAACCTTGGCGATCACCCGCTTCTTGGTGAGGGCCGAGATTGGAGCAGTCAGAGATGAGAAGTACAGGATGAATTGCTGATAGAAGTTTGCAAATCCCAGAAATCGTTGTATGGAACGAAGACCCTGTGGCATTGGCCATTCTAAGAGGAATTTCACCTTCTCTGGGTATTTCTTGAGGCCACGGTCAAATATGATGTAGCCCAGGAAGGGCAGAGAGTTCCTGTCAAACACACATTTCCACATTTCTCAAGTGTAGTATAAAGGCGATTTCCCCTTAACCGTGACAGAACTTGACGAACATGCTTCCGATGTGACATCAAATCAGGTGAGTACATCAGGATGTCGTCCAGATAGACCAGCCCACAGACATACAGCAGGTCCCGGAAAATGTAATTTACAAACTTCTGGAACACAGCTGGAGCGTTACACAGTCCAAAGGGCATCACGAGGTATTCGTAATGGCCATTTCGGGTGTTAAATGCGGTTTTCCACTTGTCACCATTGCGAATACGGATCAAGTTATAAGCGCCACGTAGATTCAGCTTTGTGAACACCTTTGCCCCATGAATTCTATCGAAAAGTTCAGAGATGAGCGGCAGGGGATACTTATTCTTTACCATAACTTGCTTCAGAGCCGGTAGTCGATACATGGATGAAGAGATCCGTCCTCCTTCTTTACGAAGAAGCATACGGCTCCGGCCGGAGACGATGACATCCGGATGAACCCTCTCTCTCGAGGTTCTCCTTAACATAGGCAGACATGGCTAGGGTCTCTGGCAGGGAGAGAGGATAAACTCGCCCTCCAGGTGGTGAGGCGTAAGGAAGTAATTCAACAGGATAGTTGTAAATGCGATCAGTGGGAAGAGTCTCTGCTTCCTTCTTACTGAAGATGTCTGCAAAACTAGCATAATGTGACGGTAGATCGTGGAAGGGACTGAGGCAGTGGAGGCAAAACAGGACGAATCTGTGGCAGGCAGCGGCCAAGGCATTTTGGCCCCCATTCATGGACCTCTCCAGAACTCCAGTCAATTACCGGAGCATGTAGACAAAGCCAGGCCCAGCAGAACAGAGTTGATAGCTTTAGGCAGGGTGAGGAAGGTGTACTGTTCCGAGTGAAGAATTCCAATTTGAAGCGACAGTGGTTTAGTGACAGACATAATAGGATCAAGCAAAGGTAGTCCATTCACAGAGGCAACAGCCAGGGGTCTCTCCAGAAGAACTGTGGGTAGATGTAGGCGATCCACTACATCCTGCTGGATAAAATTTGCAGCTGCTCCGGAATGCAGATAGGCAGAGGAGGAGTGGTATGTCTCTCCAGAGATATTGGGCGAAGGGATAGATAATTTGGGAGTGGCTTTGATGTTTGGCGTCATCCCACCTATGGTCATCTCTCCAACCAACTATAGGCGCTGGAGTTTCCCGTTTTTTGTGGACATTGGCGAACAAAATGGCCTTTAAGGCCGCAATACAGACACAGACCTGAAGAGTGTCTGTGCTGTTTCTCCTGCTCGGACAATTTGATTCTGTCTACATAGGTTCTTCAGGTAGAGCCACAGGAGAAGACAATAGTGGTCTCTGGAACGAAGTTGCCAATCTGTGGAAACCTATCGCCCGCCGAACCTCCTGAGCATGTTCCTGGATCCTCAAGTCGACCCGGGTAGCCAACAGGATTAGAGCATCCAGGGTAGAAGGAAGATCGCGGGCTGCTAGCTCGTCCTTGATGTGCGAGGACAGTCCCTGCCAAAAGGTCGCCACCAACGCCTCATTGTTCCATGCCAACTCTGCAGCCAGGGTACGGAAGCAGATGGCATACTCTCCTACCATGGACCCTCCTTGCTTGAGGGTTAGGAGAGTGGCCGCTGCAGAGGATGTTCGACCCGGCTCCTCGAACACATTACGAAAAGTCCCTAAGAATAAAACTAGTTCTGAGAATTCAGGTCCCTCTCATTCCAAGATTCACACATGTCAGGGCCTTGCCAGCGAGGAAGGGAAATTATGAATGCTACCTTGGCCTCATCAGAGGGGAAGAGATGAGCTCGTAGCCTAAAATGAATGATACATTGGTTGATGAAACCTCTACAGGCTCTCGGGTCACCATCATAGCGAGGAGCAAGAGGCAGCGAAACTGTGGATCCGTACCAGACAGGAGGAGTAACGGGCAGTGGAGTTGATCCTGGGGTGCAGGTAGGTCACGCATATCCGTTTGCATCACCTGAACCGCAGCCTTAGGTTGGCCAGCGGGTTCCATGGCCTGAGCGTACTGTCACGATCTAGGGGTATGTGGACTCACTAGGCCGCTCCGCCATGGCGGAGTGGCAGCTGGCCAAGTCACAGTCTATACAAAGTCTATACAAGGTTTGTAGCACAAGGATACCTGAGATAGTCTAGACAGTAGCAGAGGCTTTGGCACAAATGGGACTTGACACGGCAGGTGGCGCCAGATGTGGCAGATGATACCAGGAGTGGCAGATGATGGTGTATAACAGCAGGCGTAGCAGATGACACAACGTGACTCCAACACTAGAAAGGCTCAGGAACAAACACAGCACGGGATATAGGATACAGGTAGCAGGGCACAGGATCACTGGGAGCAGGATACAACTAAGGGAACATTTGCAATACGAACATGGGCAGACAAGAACAACGCCCAGGCAAGGAGTGGAAGGGTGGAGCCCTTTTTATAGTCCAGGGTAATCTGGTGATAGATTAGGGAAATTTTAGAGAGTGCATGAGTTGGCCCTTTAAGAGCGAGCGCATCCTAATGCTCAGTCCGGGACGGGAAGGCTGCACGAGCTGGCGTCTCCGGGGGAGGGAGACACTGGCACACGTCCAGGAGGCTGTGGTCACGGCTGATACATAAATACAGCACCAGAACAAAACTCAGTACATAAATACAGTACCAGAACGAAGCTTAGTACATATATACAGCACCAGAACAAATCTCAGTACATATATATACAGTACCAGAACAAAGCTCAGTATATATACAGAACCAGAACCAAGATCAGTACATATATACAGTGCCAGAACAAAGCTCAGTACATATATACAATGCCAGAACCAAGCTCAGTGCATATATACAGTGCCAGAACCTAGCTGAGTACATATATACAGTGACAGAACAAAGCCAAGTACATAAATACAGCTCTAGGACAAAGCTCAGTACATATATACAGCACCAAAACCAAGATCATTATGTATATACAGTACAAGAATCAAGCTCAGTACATATACACAGCACCAGAATCAAGCTCAGTACATATATACAGCACCAGAACTAAGCTCATTAAATATATACAGAGCCAGAACAAAGCTCAGTACATATATACAACACAAGAACCAGGCTCACTATATATATACTGCACCAGAACAAAGCTCAGTAAATATATACAGTGCCAGAACAAATTTCAGTACATAAATACAGCACCAGAACCAAGCTCAGAACATAAGAACAACACCAGTACAAAGCTCAATACATATGCACAGTACAAGAACAAAGCTCAGTACATATATACAGTACCAGAACAAACCTCAGTACATCAATACAGTACCAGAACCAAGCTCAGTACATAAATACAGTACCAGAACAAATCTCAGTCCATACATACAGCACCAGAACAAAGCTAAGTATATATACAGCACCAGAACAAAGCCAAATACATAAATACAACACCAGAACCAAGCTCAGTACATATATACAGTACCAGAACCAAGCTCAGCACATAAATACAGTACCGGAACAAAGCTCAGTCCATAGATAAAGCACCAGAACAATTATGTACATATATACAGCACCAGAATAAAGCTCAGTAAATATATACAGTGCCGGAACTAAGATCAGTACATATATACAACACAAGAACCAAGCTCAGTAATATCTACTGCACCAGAACCAAGCTCAGTAAATATATACAGTGCCAGAACAAAGCTGAGTACATAAGTACAACACCAGAACCAAGCTCAATACATATGTACAGTACCAGAACAAAGCTCAGTACATATATACAGCACCAGAACATAGCTCAGTACATAAATACAACACCAGAACCAAGCTCAATACATATATACAGTACCAGAACAAAGATCAGTACATAAATGCAGCACCAGAACAAAGCTCGGTACATAAATACAGCTCCAGAACCAAGATCAGTACATACATACAGCACAAGAACAAAGCACAATACGTATATACAGCACCAGAACCAAGCTCAGTACATAAATACAGCCCCAGAACCGAGCTCAGTACACATATATACAGCACCAGAACAAAGCTCAGTACATATATACAGTACCAGAACTAAGCTGAGTACATATATACAGCACCAGAACAAAGCTCAGTACATAAATACAGCACCGGAACAAAGCTCAGTACATAAATACAACACCAGAACTAAGCTCAGTACATAAATACAGCACCAGTACAAAGCTTATAGATATAGACCAGAAGCAAGCTCAGTATATAAATACAGCACCATATATGGACATTGACGTTGGTTGCTCCTCCTGTAGTGGAATCCCTGGCCAGAGCATTGCCGACAGGGATTCCTAGAGTGTTGCCATCAGGGATTCCTAGAGGGAATCTCTGACATCACTGTCCATATATGGACAGTGACATCAGTGGCTCCTCCTGGAGCGGCATCCTCGGCCACTACGTTGCCGACGCTCTGGCTGGTGATTCCTCCCATAGAGGGAGTCCCATTGGCTACAGGGGGCGAGGTATCGCTATCTACAAGGGGGGATGGCACTATCTGCATAGGCACTGTGGGACTATTTACAGGGGACACCGTGGTGTTATCTACATGGGCACTGTGTGTGGCACTATCTACATGGGCACTGTATCCCTATGTGGGCACTGGCACTTTATATGTGGGCACTGGCACTAGGGGCAGCAAAGGGGGCATTATGGGGCATTATAGCTGGGGCAGCTATGGGGCATTATATTGTATGAGGGAATCTATAGGGGAATTATACTGCATGGTGGCAGCTAGAGGGGCATGATACTGTATGTGGGCTGCTAAGGGGGCATTATACTGTATGGGGGAAGATACAGGGGCATTATACTGTATGGGGCAGCTGTGGGGGCATTATAGTGTATGATGGCAGCTAAGGGGGCATTATAGTGTATGGTGGTAGCTATGGTGGCATTATACTGTATGGGGAATCTATAGAGGCATTGTACTGTATGGGGCAGCTGTGGGGGCATTAGACAGTATGGGGCAGCTATGAGGCTTTATACTGCATACAAGCTCAGTGCATATATACAGCACCAGAATAAGTATAGCTCAGTACAGAGATCATTTGCAAATTCAGTTTAACCCCTGCCATATAAGGCCTTATTCACACGAGCGTTGAATACGTCTGTGGAACGGCCGTCACGGATCCCTCCAACGGAACTGGCACGGGGGCACCTCGGACATGAAAAATGTCACATTTTAAACGTCCGAGTTTCCCCACGCTCGTGTGAATCTAGCCTAAGTTTGCACGACATAAAAGTACAGCTCACAGTATGGCCTGAACAATGGTAAGGATATGCTGGGAGCTTCTGTTTCATAAAAAAGAATGATACCACCCATATTTTCGCTGCAGATCATACAGTGACTACAGAACTGATCAGTCATAAGAAGAATAAACATTTACATTTAGTGACTCACAGGTGACATCACAGATTGGAGTCGTTCTCTTACTATTTTCTTCTCCATTCGCTCCAGATCTCCATGTCGTCCACTCCCAACCACAACCAATTTCTGCAGAGTTTGCCGCTCAGATGTCTTCGGCTCCTCACTTTTCCAACATTTCGGCATCTATAGACGAAGATAAAATTCTCATGGTGCCACACTCTATGCTCCTGAATATAATAGCACCATACACTGCGCCCATGAATACTGTATAATAGTACTATACACTGTGCCGCTGAATATAATAATACCCTATACTGTGCCCATAAATAAAATTGTGTCAAACATTGTAAAATAAAGCACCACACACACAGTGCCCCCTGCAGATAGTGCCACTCACAAAGCCCTGTACATAGTGCCACTTACAATACCCCCTGTAGATAATGCCCCATATAGAGACCCCTGTAGATAATGCCACTTACAATACCCCCTGTAGATAATGCCCCATATAGAGCCCCCTGTAGATCGTGTCCTTCATAGAGCTTCCTGTAGATAGTGCACCTCATATAGCCCCCTATAGATAGTGCCTCTAATAGAGCCCCCTGTAGATAGTGCCCCCCCAGAGAGTCCCTTGTAGATAGGGCTCCCCACAGAGTCCCCTGTAGATAGTGCCTCCAGAGAGTCCCCTGTTTATAGTGCCCCTTGTAGATAGGGCCCCTTGTAGATAGTGCCCACTTTAGATAGTGCCCCCAACACTGTCTACTGAAAAAAATAATAAATGATATGCTTACCTGTCCCCGTTCCTGCTCTGTCCTCCAGCGACGCAGGCCTGGTAAAAGACCAGGACTCATCCAGTGGAATTATGGAAGCGGTGCGATGACGTAATCGCGCCGACTGCATCATTGCTAAAGTGCTGAATGGTGAGGCAGGAAACTGATAGTTTACGTGCCTTGCCAGGCAAAGGTAGACTAATCAATCGTATCTGCGTCCTAAGCACAATTGAGTGCAGGGTATCGGTTCTGGGTCCCGCTTTACTCCAGTTCCCTGAACCGGCACTAATTTTAAGAAACAGTTCAGGAGAATCGTGGCTAACCAGCCATATCCTACCCCTGCTATCTGCAGGAGATCCGGAGAAGGCTGGAGGTTGCAGCTTCTGGAGGAGGATGACGGATCGTGACATAGGCCTGTGCGGAACGGAGGCAGAGACTTCTGTGGTGTGGCGTGCAGTAGGAGGCCAGGGTCAAGGAGTAGTCAGTGAGTTATCAGACTTCATTACTAGTCTAGAATGCAGAGAGGCAGGTCATGGAGAAGGGTTGGCTGGTGAGTAGAAGCGAGCCATCGCTAAAAGGGTGCCGGTGGCAGAGTATTTTACCTTGATGGAATGGTAGCTCTGGGGCAGTTTTGCTGGGGACTGTGGAGATAGTGGGGACCAGGAGCGAATAGCGTTATTGTGTGCGAACCCAGGGGAAGGCGTGAATAGGCTGCCGTTATTCTGGAGTGACTGGAAGTTTTAGGGTGAAGACATGAGTAGTGTCTGGAGACTGTGTGGTGGAAATACGTGCTAGCCGTGTTTCAGAAGTACCTTGGACAACAAAGTCTTGAAGTAACTTTGCCCTAAGGGGTGGCATTGAAGCTACCGAGTAGCATGGGCCTGGATAAATAGGGCCGGAAGGTATGGAAAGGCATTTAGGGAGCATGATTAGAGGGTGTGGCGCCTTGCGGAAAAGGCAGGAAACGTGGAAGAAAGTTTATCAAACTGTTAGGACTTATTCACACGATCGTAGTATAGTCACACGGACGCTTGTATTTCAATGGGACCATTCACACGGCCGTTGTTTTAACGAACCGTGTGAAGGGTCTGTGGAAAAATAGGACATGTCCTATTTTCTTCCATTTTCACGGATCCCTCAATAGACTCAAGTCTATGAGGGATCCGTGACAACGGGTCCCGCATGGGTGCAACTCGGGCGCAAGATGCGTTGATAACAGTCTCCCTAAATAGAGAAACCGCTACAGTGACCCAAGATATTCTAACAGTCACAGTGCCCCCATATATAGTGTCAGACCCCAGTATTTACCTTCGTGTCCCACGAAGCAGAGATTCTCTGCTGCCACCTGCTGGCTGTACTTGTATAGAAGACATAAAATATGTACAGCACTATCAACCTATCCAAAGACCTAAAACGCACAGAACTAGGTTTGAGAGGGTCTAATAACATAAAAACCAGCCCGTTCTCACTGTCAGCTCAGAACTCAGTCCCCTCCTGATACTTATCCTGCGTTCTAGACTAAAATGTTACTCAGGCTACAATCAGATCCTCCAGCCATATTTACCCCTCTAACATGCTGGCCAGCAGCGGAGCCTGGAAGTGAAAAAAAGCCAGAAACTATGAGACCCCCCTAGTCGTCCTGGGATATTCCCATTAATCCCTTCACCACCCTAGACCTCCAGGGATATTATATACTAACCCCTTCACCACCCTAGACCTCCCGGGATATTATATACTAACCCCTTCATCACCCTAGACCTCCAGGGATATTATATACTAACCCCTTCATCACCCTAGACCTCCCGGGATATTATATACTAACCCCTTCATCACCCTAGACCTCCGAGGATATTATATACTAACCCCTTCACCACCCTAGACCTCCGGGGATATTATATACTAACCTCTTCACCACCCTAGACCTCCCGGGATATTATATACTAACCCCTTCATCACCCTAGACCTCCAGGGATATTATATACTAACCCCTTCACCACCCTAGCCCTCCGGGATATTATATGCTAACCCCTTCACCACCCTAGCCCTCCGGGATATTAGATACTAACCCCTTCACCACCCTAGACCTCCAGGGATATTAGATACTAACCCCTTCACCACCCTAGACCTCCAGGGATATTATATACTAACCCCTTCACCACCCTAGCCCTCCGGGATATTATATACTAACCTCTTCACCACCCTAGACCTCCAGAGATATTATATACTAACCCCTTCACCACCCTAGCCCTCCGGGATATTATATACTAACCTCTTCACCACCCTAGACCTCCGGGGATATTATACACTAACCCCTTCACCACCCTAGAACTCCGGGATATTATATACTAACCCCTTCATCACCCTAGACCTCCAGGGATATTATACACTAACCCCTTCATCACCCTAGACCTACTGGGATAATTTATACTAACCCCAGCTGGTGAAGTGAATTTATACGTGCGAGGATTTGGGGCAGAATTCTCCCTCTTAAAGAGGATTTTGTTGTATTATTAACCAGAAATGGAATAGTAAAAATGTATGTAAGTCTGGTATGATCGCTTATATGCAATCTGACTTCAACATGCGCTGCCTGCTATGTTATTTTATCCCCCCAGGTGGCGACTGCAGGAGAAGAGGCCTGTGTACCGAAAGGGTAACTAAATCGATCGCTAACACGAAGCGGCAGAAGCGCTTGGGTTGAGCGCTGACCCGAATGTTTCTGATCTGCTTTTCTCAGAAAAGTCAATCAGAAACTAAGTGGCCCAGCGCTCACCAGAGCTCTTCTGCCGCTTCGTGTTAGCGATCGGTGGGGGTCTCCGTGCTCGGACCCCACCGATCAAAACTTCTGACATGTCACTATGACTTGTCAGAAGTTCTCTGAAAGTTTAGTTACCCTTTAAGGCTCTAGTGTTACATAAAATCTTTGGCCGCGACACAGGTTGTAGACCGCTGTATCGCCTTGAATGACGGCAGCCAATTCTGCTAAAGCCCTCGACTCCGTGATCGACCCTCCATGTGTAACAATATACTACTAAAAGAAGATGACTCAAGGACATAGATATTTACTGAGGATTTCTTATTCCAGGTGTCCCATGTAGCCTGAGAAATAATAAAACTCTGCAACTATATTATAGATGATCGTGCAGATAAGACTGGAGTGTAATGATATAATTATAATATAACAATTATCATCATCTAGTGATAGGCCTTCTAGTCACTGTACACACACAGGTCTCTCTCCTTCGTCCGCTGGCTGTTCTTTTATTAAGGGTCATAAACTTATGCAATGTTAGATCTCTATGGGTGTAGGGGTCATAAGCAGAGAATGAACCCACCCTCGGTAAATGTTCCCCTCGCTGGTTAAACAGCATGAACCGTATATATATGTATGTATATATATATATATATATATATAACAACACCCTAATGATAGTTCTCGCATCCTATCACTGACATGGGTTCAAAAGTATTGGCACTGCTGACTGCCGTCCTCGTCCTGGGGCAGCCGATTTTGGCCAAAAACGACCACAAGGGCAGCCACAGTGACAGCGACAGCCACAGTGACAGCGATAGCGACAGTAAGGAAGATGTAGGTGAGTAGAATTTATTCTCTGCCAGTCGGTGGCACAGAAGAGGAAACTGCATGTGGGCATCTAATCTACTGGGCACTATTATAGGATGGGGAAAAGGGGTAAATGCCCTGGGGCTTCACCATTTAGGGGCCTCTACCATCCTATCCCCTCTTCAAGAAGTCTTCTCAAGTCTCTTCCTGGCAGGTGGCAGCTGTGGTATTATTTGGGTACTGGAGGGAATTATTATGTGGGCAGTATGTTTGCTGCACATTTTGGCGTTGCATTGTGGTATTATTTGGGCAGTGTAAGGAACACTGGGAAGTATCATGGCAGTACATCTGAACACATTTGCCTTATTACGAAAAATGGGTGCGGACTTGTTTTACCCAGGAGCCCTCACCAATCTTGATCACAGCACAGTGGGGGGTATGTGGGAGATAAGTGTAGTGTATGTGGCTGGCTGGTACCATGCTGGAAACTCACTGACTGACATTGTTATGGAGGCACTGTGGCTGGTTGGCCATTATGGAAGCAATGTGACTGAATGGTACTTTTATGGGAACACTATGGTTGTCACAGGTATGAGGGCACTGTGGCTGGTTGGCATTATATTGGAAACACTATGGTTGTCACACCGTAGGAGGGCACTGTGGCTGGCAGTGTAGTCGGCTGGTATTGTTATGGGGGCACCGTGGTTGGCTTTAATAAAAGGAATCTGGGAATTTAGCCCTCTTATTGTTAAAGATGGCTTTACAGTGCCATGTTTGTATAGTCACCCTTCCTCCCTATGGCACCCACTGGGACAAGTACTATGTGACACCATAGCTGACTGGCAGCCTTATGAGCACTGTTATGGGGGCACTATAACTGGATGGTGCAGATTTTGGAGCAGTGTGGCTGATTGATACGGTTTTTGTGGGTATTTAGTTGGCAGTGTTATAAGAACATTATCACTGATAGCACGGTGGCAGTCACTCTTATAGGGACACTGTGACTGGCTGGCACTGTTATGAAGGTACTGTGGCTGGCACTGTTAGGCTGGGTTCACACGTGGCGGAATTTCACTTGAATTCCGCTGCGGACACTCCGCAGCGTTAATCCGCAGCGGAGGCGTTTCTGCATTGACTTCCACTTCTATTTAGTAGGGTTCGTTTAGACGATGCGTAAAATTCCGCTGCGGAGTATAGGCTGCGGAGCGGAATTTGGTGTATGCAGCATACAATGGATGTTGCGGAGTTGTGGCGGACTGGTTGCGGACTCATGGCGGAATTTCTCCATTGACTTCAATGGAGATTCTAATTTCCGCGATGAAGTCCGCAGCTGTCATGCACATGTTATGTGTGCTGCGGATGCGTCTTGCTTTTTTGCCATGACATTTCTTCATTCTGGCTGGACCTATGTATTTCTAGGTCTACAGCCAGACTGAGGAAGTCAATGGGGCTCCCGGAATTACGGGAGCGTTGCTAGGAGACGTCAGTAAATAGTCACTGTCCAGGGTGCTGAAAGAGTTAAGCGATCGGCAGTAACTGTTTCTGCACCCGGGACAGTGACTACCGATCCCAATATACAGCAACCTGTAAAAAAATAGAAGTTCATACTTACCGAGAACTCCCTGCTTCTGTCTCCAGTCCGGCCTCCCAGGGTGACGTTTCAGTCTAAGTGACGGCTGCAGCCAATCACAGGCCAAGCACAGGCTGCAGCGGTCACATGGACTGCCGCGTCATCCAGGGAGGTCGGGCTGGATGCCGAAAGAGGGACGCGTCACCAAGACAACGGCCGGTAAGTATGAAATTCTTTTACTTTCGCTAGGGAAAGTGCTGGCCCTTCTTTCTATCCTGCACTGATAGGGAGAAGGGAAGTACTTTTACCGCAGTCCGCAGCAGCCAGTCCGCATCAATTTACTGCACATTTTGGGCAGATCCGCAGCCGTAATCCGCAACCCGGATTAGGTGCGGCATTGATGCGGACAGTTGCGGAGGAAAACCGCCACGTGGGGGCATGCCCTTATAGGGACACTGTGACAAGCCAGCACTGTTATTAAGGCACTGTGGCTGGCACTGTTACAATATGTGGCGTTTACTGTTATAGGGACATTATGATTGACTGGCTGGCATTGTTATGAGGGCACTGGGGCTGGCACTGTTATGTTATGTGGTGGTCACTGTTATAGGGACGCTGTGACAGGCTGTCTGGCAGGCACTTTTATGAAGGTGCTGTGGCTGGCACTGTTATAAGGACACTCTGACTGACCAGTTGGCATTGTTATGAAGCACTGGGGCTGGCACTGTTAATGAAGGCATTGTGGTTGGCACTGTTATAACGGCACTGTGGCTGGCAGTGTTATAACAGCACTTTGGCTGCACTGTTATGAAGGCACTGTGGCTGGCAC
The DNA here is from genome assembly GCF_050947455.1 of Rhinoderma darwinii. Taxonomy (NCBI): domain Eukaryota; kingdom Metazoa; phylum Chordata; class Amphibia; order Anura; family Rhinodermatidae; genus Rhinoderma; species Rhinoderma darwinii. Next base: position 91,925,572 of record NC_134691.1, read on the forward strand.
TGTTATAAGGACACTGTGACTGGCTGGTACTTTTATGAAGGCACTGTGGCTAGGTTGAACTGTTATGAAGGCACTGTGGCGAGCTGGCACTGTTATGAAGGCACTGTGGCTGACACTTTTGTGAAGGCACTGTGGCTGGCACTGTTATGAAGACACTGTGGCTAGCTGGCACTGTTATGAAGGCACTGTGGCTGGTAGTGTTATGAGGGCACTGTGGCTGGTACTGTTATGTAGGCACTGTTTCTAGCACTTTTACAAGGACACTGTGACTGTCTGGAACTTTTATGAAGGCACTTTGGCTGTCACTGTTATTGGAGTGCTGTGACTGGCTGGCATTGTTATGAAGGCACTGCGACTTGCACTGTTATTGGTGACTGGTGGTGGGCGCACAATGGTTGAGGACATTTTGCCATCTGAACAGACACATATTATCACTTATACCTTTCCCTCTTCCCATCCTGAGATATATTGTATGTTCAAAAGATTACAACAGGAGAAAATATAATTGTTACAACCAGAACTTCTAAATGATTTCTCAATTCTACAGCTGCAGATTTCTATATAGTAATGACATGGAGCGCCAGCGCCCTCTAGTGTGTATATGAGATAATACTGGATCTCAGAGTGATGAATGACGTGTATCGCCTGATACTAAACAACATTTTTGATATTTCTTGCCTTTCATCAATAACGACAGTAATTAACAAGAAAGACTGTTCTGTGGCCCCGTATGACAGAAGAGACTGCGGCTACCCTGGTATTAGCGCCTCTGAATGCGCCAAGAGAGTTTGCTGCTTCGACTCCAGCATCCCCGGGGTTAACTGGTGCTTCTTCTCTAAGGCGCAAGGTATGATTTTATCTTAACCTTCTTATATGCAGACAATAGTGACTCTGCTTCTTGGAAAGCTGGGTGACCACCAATATGGCCACTATTACAACCCCTGGAGGAGTTGTCACCCAACTTTAATCAGACCCCTTGAATGGAAATTCTAAAATAATAGTTTCCCAACTTCTGTATCGGCGAGTCTGGGGAACCTGGGTCCAGAAGCTTCTGGTCTTGTAAGGTTCCAAATGAGACGATTGAGATAAGTGCCGGACCATCAGAATTTCTGAACGATACTGGATTAAAGGAATTTTACAATATTTCTTACTATAACAATTTGGCTCCCAATTTTTCTGATTGCAGATAAAGCTCAGTGTTCTGTCAAAACCAAAGAAAGAAAAGACTGTGGTTTCCCCGGAATAAGTGCTAAGGATTGTCATTCCAGAGGCTGCTGCTTTGATTCAAGTACCCCCGGGGTAAACTGGTGCTTTTACCCCAAATTCAAAGGTAAATGCTTCCCTGCATTATCACCCTCAAGGACCCCTAGACCACGAACCCTTTAACATAGGGTATAACAAGATGCTACATAAAAAAAAATAAGCTAGTGGGTTAGTCAAGGGGCTCATTATTCTTGCATTTCTAGGAGGAATAACAGAAGAACGGTACAATGGGCGATAATCGGCCCGATAATTAGTTCATATAACGCTCGTTGCCGATAATTGCCCAGTGTAAACAGGACAGCGATCAGCGGATGAACGAGCAAACGCTGGATTATCCGCCGGTCGTGTCGTTTCAAAAAAGTGAAATATTATCGTTGTCGGCAGCACATCTTGGTGTGTAAACAGGGAGACGCGCTGCCGACATGATGATAATGTATGTTGACGAGCGATCGGAGTAACGAGTGCTCGTCCCCATCCATAGCTCCGTGTGACAGGAGGAAACGAGTGCCGATCAACGATGTCTCGTTGATCGGCGCTCGCTGCACCCGCCAATTATCGGCCGGTGTAAAAGGGTCTTAACAAAAGATGCTCCAGAATTGTTACTTTATGGGAAACACAATTATTTACTAAAACAGACGTGTCAGGAGAGGTGACCGATCCTCTTTAGGTACATATTAACCACTTAGTGACGTACCTAATTTTAGTAAAAAAAAAAAATCCCTTTTGTGTTCCAGTGGTCATAACTTTTAACTTTTTTTTTAATGTACTGTACCTGTATCAGACCTTGTTTTATGGGATTATGGGACTAGTTGTAGTTTTTATAGCAACTATTTTAGGGTACATATAATGATTTAGTTATTTTCTTTACTTTTACAGCGTTTACCATGCGGTATAAATAATATGTTACATTTATTCTACAGGTCTTTATGATTATGACGATACCAAATATTTATACATATATATTTGTGTAAGGGAAAATGTTTATTTATAATTTTTTCTGTAAAACCACTAGGATGCCGTGGTCAGCCTTGACTGCAGTTTCTTAGGGGGTTAAATGGCTGGGTCGTGGAGTAAAAAAGTATGCTCTCTGATTGATAAGGAGGGAGTGATATCATGAACAAAAGTGTATGTTACTCCATCCCCTGGTGTTATCTACAGCCATACAGGGATAGGAGGAGGATCACATATTCTCCTCCTCTTCCTGCATGCTTCCAGCACGTCCCCCACTGCCCCTCTCTGCTCTTCATACAGGCTGAACTGAGAGCTGCAAATAAGTGCTTGTTCTTCAACCTGCTCTTACTCAGGCTAAATTGCAGCTAGATCCGTGATTCCAGTCTTCTTTGAAAGCCAAGATTTTAGTCTGAGCTAGAGCAGGTTGAAATGGGAGCTGCACAATTTCAATGTATTGTATCAAGAAAAGTCCACATTGCTGTTCACATTGCTGACAACATTGTCATTGATGTTATTGCCTCTTGTATGTAGGATGTTCTGTTAGCCACAAACTGAGAAAAGACTGTGGGTACTCCAACATAAGCGTCAAGGACTGTCACTCCAGAGGCTGCTGTTTTGACTCAAGTATCCCTGAGACCATCTGGTGCTTCTATGGATACAAGTAAAATAAAAAAGGTAATGTAGACATAGTAAATAAAAAATTTAAAGCGGTGTCCAGAATTAGAAAAAAAAAAAAGACTGCTGTCTTCCAAAAACAGCACCACACATGTCAATGGCTTGTGTGTGGTAATATTCACGTCAATGGAGCTGAGCTTCAATACCAGAAACAACACATGGACAGCTGTGGTACTGTTTTAGAAAGAAAACAGTAATTGAGCTCCTCGTACGGCAGGAAATATTTAAAAAAAATTGCAGCTAGAAATTATATATCATGTCATGTAAAATAAAAATATAAAAACATTTGTTTCCATTTTAAAATATCACCATGATTATCTATGGTTTCCTATTCGGATGGTATACTATAGGGATGTCGTCAATGTACCTTTCTGAGTTTCTTATTAAATAGACACTCCAGGTAAAACTGATAGACTGTGTTAGGCCTAGTTTAGGGCCTGAGGTGCCAGTGCAAGAGACATGGATTAAAAGAACAACAAAGAAAGAGTCCATGTGTCATGCTCCGCCCCCTCATGATCTGCATTATGCATAATAAGATTTTCCTGGAGTATTCCTTTAAAACTTCATTACTAGTATTGGTGTTGTTGCATTTATTATAACCTTATTAACGCCTAATGGACAATAAATTTCCATGTTTGTATGTACGGTAAAACCTATTTATATTATGAACCATACATTTTGTCAGATATAAAAAATTATGTTTCATCAATGACCCCACACATGGGACAGTTATTTTACAGGTATTTTTTTTTAATGACAATTGGCCTCTAAAAATAACAAAAAAAAGTCAATTAGTCAAACCTTGGGAGAAAAAATATTTTGATAAATATGTCCCATTATAAATTCTTCATCTAAATGCTGCTGTTATTTTTCTTACAGATCCCCCGTCAAGTGGACCATAACAATCTTGTATCAATGTGAATTTTTTTGATCCCACATTCATGTTTTATTAAACTAGTAACGAAAAATTACTTTTTTATTATTCATCTACAATTCAGAAACAGATAATGGTTATTATGGTATATCTACAACTGTAGATCTTTTTTGCTGTATTTCTGATTATTTATATAGTGCCAACATATTCAGCAGTGCTGTATAAAGATTGTAATCACTCGCATCAGTCCCTGTCTGTCCCAAATGAGCTAACTATTTATTTCGACATCTTATACACACTCTAGGGTAATTTTCATAGGAATCTAATTTTAGTAAAAACCAAACGGGATAAAGAAAATCCATTGTTTGAACTGTACAATCTATGATCCAGATCTGTACGCAGTACCAATTCTTGGTGACCCAGTGGTCCCTAGTGACTAACTAGCATATAAGGTGCACAGGAACTGATTACCCAGTGGTACATGCAATGTCCAACTCTTGGTAACAGACTGGTATGTCCATCATCCAGTCACTGGTGGCACCGTGGCATCTGCATTGTCCATTACTTTGTGATATATACAGTGTTTAATCTCGAGGGACACATTGGCAGGCACCTGTCGAACCCAGGCCCACAAGCCTTCGGGGGGACCACTCGGCTGCCGGGTGGTAATGCTGCGATCATGGCTCCTCCAAGAGTGGAATCCCTGGCCAGAGTGTGTCTAGGAGGCGGTGTAACTACCGCTGTAGCAGCCATAGCAGCTGCTACGGGGCTCGTGACACGAAGGGGGCTGTGCTGCCGCCATCATGGGCCCCAGTGGCCCCGCTAGTAGCCACTATGGCTACTACAGCGGTAGCGATGCCACATTCAATAGATTCTGCGTCCTTAGGGCGCAAATACTATTTAAGGCTATGGCAGGGCAGGGAGGTAGCTCCCTACTCTGCTATTTACTAGGCTAAGGACTCCCAGACAGAGTGCTAATAGCGTTCTGCCCGGGACTCTGGCTCTGGGGTTGCCCTTGACATCACTGTCCATATATTGACAGTGATTACTGTCCATATATGGACAATGATGCCAGGAGGAGAGAAGGAGTTCCAGGCAGAGCACTAGAAGTGGCCCTGCTCCGGGACTCCATCTCTGGGGAAGCACCTGATATCACTGTCCATATATAGACAGTGATGTCAGGAGCAGAGCAGTATCCCAGGCAGAGTGCTAGTAGCGTTCTGCCTGGGACTTTGGCTTTGGTATTGCCCGTGACATCACTATCCATATATGGACCGTGATGTCAGGGGCTCTGCCCGGGACTTTAGCTCTGCTCCCGACATGACTATTCATATATGGACAGTGACATTGGGGGCTCCTCCTGAAGCGGAATCCCGGCCAGAGCATTGACAATGCTATGGTTGGGGATTCCACTCCTAGAGGGAGCTCCAAAGGCGCTACATACAGGGAGGAGGGTTGTGTGGCACAACCAGGGAGGGGGCTGTGTGGCAATACCTGGGAGGGGGGCTGTGTGGCACTACCTGGGAGGAGTGACGGTGTTGCACTACAGATTGGGGGGCTGTGTGGCACTACCAGGGAGGGGGGCTGTGTGGCACTACCAGGGAGTGGGGCTGTGTGGCACTACCAGGGAGGGGGGCTGTGTGGCACTACCTATTAGGGGGGCTGTGTGGCACTACCTGGGAGGGTGGGCTGTGTGGTATTACTTGTGAGGGGGCTGTGTAGCACTACATGGGAGAGAGGCTGCGTGGAACTATCTACAGAGGGCACTCAATTTATAGAGGCATAAACTGGGAGCCTAACTTCTTTATGGGGGCATAAACAGGGCCTAACTTCTATATGGGGGCACAAAGTGAAATTTTCTGCCATTTTAATGCGAGTTACTTGAGTTCCTTCGCAAAGGGGCCCACTAAGTCTGTGTCACCCAAGGGCCCTCATAAACCTGGAGCCGGCCCTGCACAGATCACTTTCCATTTATGGAAAGCGATGTCAGGAGCAGAGCAGTGTCCCAGGCGGAGGGCTAGTAAAGGCTCTGCTCCAGGAACTACAGCTGTGGGGAAACCCCTGACATCACTGTCCTGTATATGGATTGTGATGACAGGGGCAACCCCAGAGCTAAAGTCCGAGGCAGAGCGCTACTAGCACTCTGCCTGGGACACTGCTCTGCTCCTGACATCACTGTCCATATATGGACAGTGATGTCAGGGTCTTTCCCAGAGCCAGAGTCCAGGGCAGAGCAATATTAGCTACTAGCAATCTGCCTGGGAGTCTGTAGAGTTGTAAACGGCAGAGCGGGGAGATACCTCCCTGCTCTCCCATAGCATTCAATAGTATCTGCGTCCTAAGGACGCAGATACTATTGAATGTGGCATTGCTCTACCGCTATAGCAGCCATAGCGGTTGCTAGCTAGGCCACTGGGCATAAGGGGAGGGGGCGTTACGGCGGGCGGCACAGGCCCCCTCATGCCGCGGTCCCTGTTGCAGCGACTATGGCTATTACAGCAGTAGTTACGCCGCCTCCTAGACAGGGGCTCCCTCTAGAAGCAAAATGTCTGGCAAGACTCTGGCCAGGGATTCCACTCCTGGAGGAGCCATGACAGCAGCGTCAGCATCCAGTGGCCGAGCAGGCCCCCCCAAGGGTAGTGGGCCCCCAATACTTGCCCGAGTTCTCCGGGCGCTGACCCCGGCCCTGCCAGGTGGGCTAGTGGTATATGTAATCTAAGTAATATTTAGGCCTAAAAGAAAACAAGTAATTTTTAAGTATCCATTTCATGGTACCACAGTAGCATATATAGTGTCCTCTCACCAGTAACACAGTGGTATAAAAGTTTCCAGTCCCTGGTGACCAAGTATTATATTTTATACCTGGTGGGCTAGTGGTATATGTAATCTAAGAAATTTTTTGTCTTTTTTTCCCACAACTATTGAACTATTTTTGTGACATATTTCAGTGCAGCAAGGAATTTCCAACAAATGGAAGTAACAGCCGGTATCTATACATCTATAGTAGAAAGCGTTGAGATATAAATTACAGCGGAGACTTGTTTTACAATGTTACTGCATCTTGGATACACAAAGACATTATTGGATGTCGTTAGTCATATTACATATTGACTTCTAATAATCTTTGGTAAACTTCCAAGCATACTTGACCCTATGTGTCCTCTAATCAATGTGTTAATTACATAGTAATATTTCTGCCCCACATTAGGCATGAACTTTAGAAGACATTTACGTTCAGGTTTACTTTTGGTGAACTTAAATTTATTTTTTATTTCATAAAAATTCTCTATTGATTCATTTCCTAATGTGCCTTTATAGGGATCGGAGCTCAGTTTTTGCAATATAGAGCACTAAATCACCTGAATGCTGCCACTAGTAGGGGGAGTTTAGGTCCTTACGGAAGACAGTAGGGACCTAAGACTCTGTTCATATTAGAGTCTTGGCTTTTGTTTACTCCAGACCAATGACAGCTATCAAAGCTGTCCTTACGTTAGACGGTGCTCTGTCAGAGATCTTCTATTTGTGCTTCCCAATGGTGTACTGTCTTGCAGTGTACATATAACCATATCGTGCTAATTTACAGTGCCATACAGTATGGTGCCTAAATAACAGTGCCATTCATTAACCTAATAACACTTCCAGACAGTTGCCTAAATGACAATACTATACAGTGCCGCCACCACCATATACTGCAAATACAATGCAAGTAAATACCACCATGCAGTGCTTATATAGTACCGCCATACAGTGCTCATCTAATATCACCATACAGTGCTCAAATAATACCACCATACAGTGCTCATATAATACCACCATACAGTGCTCATATAATACCACTATAAAAGTGCTCATCTAATATCACCATACAGTGCTCAAATAATACCACCATACCGTGTTCATATAAAACCACCATACAGTGCTCATATCATACCACCATACACTGCTCCTATAATACCACTATAAAATGCCCATGTAATATCACCATACAGTGCTTATATAATACCACCATACGGTGCTCATAATCCATCATACAGTGCTCATATAATATCACCACACAATGCTCATATAATACCTCCATGCAGTGCTCATATAATACCAACATATAGTGCTCATATAACACCACCATACTGTGCTTGTATAATGCCAACAAATAGTGCATATATAATACCTCCATACAGTGCTCATATAATACTACCATACAGTGCTCATATAATACCACCATACAGTACTCATATAATACCACCCTACAGTGCTCATATAATACCACCATACAATACTCATAAATTGCCACCCTACAGTGCTCTTATAATACCACCATACAGTACTAATATAATGCCACCCTACAGTGCTCAAATAATACCACCATACATTACTCATATAATGCCACCCTACAGTTATTATATAATACCACCATATAGTGCTCATATAATACCACCATACAGTGCTCATATAATGCCACTCTATAGTGTTCATAAAAAACAACCATACAGTTCTCATGTAATACCACACTGCAGTGCTCATATAATAGCAACATACAGTGCTCCTGTAATACCACCATACAGTGCTCATGTAATACTACCACACAGTGCTCATATAATACCTCCATACAGTGCTCATATAATACCACTATACAGTGCTCATCTAATACCACCATACCTTGCTCATATAATACCACCATATAGTGCTCATATAATACCACCATACAGTGTTCATATAACACCACCATACTGTGCTCATATAATGCCAGCAAATAGTGCATATATAATACCTCCATACAGTTCTCAAATAATACCACCATACAGTGCTCATATAATACCACCATACAGTCCTCATATAATACCACCATACAGTGCTCATATAATCCCACCCTACAGTGCTCATATAAAACCACCATACAATACTCATACTCATCACCGCTCCCGAGCCGTCACCCTCCGTTCTGACTACGCTAGCCGGATACCGGCTTCCGAGTACGCTCTTGGGCTAAAAATCGATTATGGAGAGTTACAGCAACCGACGTCCTTTCAGCTCACTGTATGCCATAAACGCATGTTGGTACAACACACCCGCTGTCCTCGTATTATCATGATGTCCTGGGGTCATGTCAAGTGTTGGGCGTGATATGTTGTCTTGTTAGCTCATTACATTGCAATCAATTAACTGCTACAAGTTACACATTAACAAGTCAATGTCAAGTTCTACAATACCTATAAAAAGTAGGTGCACCCCCCTAAGTGTTTCTTAGTGTAAAAATATTTAAGTTAGTTTAGTTTTCTGACACTGACCAAATGAAAAAATTTGTGAGTCTGTGTGGTTGGGTCCCGATCAACTTTGTATGGGTGGACGCACCATAATAGTCCCACCAACATAATTTTAATTTATTATCCGCACCATTTTTAGTTTTATAAATCGAAATAGATCCAAAAATTCTGCGCTAATTTATTTCTTTATATATCTCTATAGCGGTCAGAGCTCCATTTTTCTGGTACAGAGCTCAAAATCCCATGCACTGTCACAGAGTTAAATGATAGAATGTATCCACCACTAGGGGGATCTTACATAATACAGGGTAAACATTGAGCTCAATAATAAAAGAAGCTCCTAAGCCCCCCCTAGTGGTGGTATTAGGCAGACAGAAATGAATCATTTAACTCTACGGGCAGCGGCGTAACTACCGCTGTAGCAGCAGTAGCGGCCGCTACGGGGCCCGCGGCATGAGGGGTCCCGTGCCGCCCGCCAACACGGCCCCTTCATATGCCCAGTGGCGCCTCTAGCAGCCGTTATGGCTGCTACAGCGGTAGCGATGCTACTACAGGGCATGCGCCGCCGAGCCTCTAACATTTATGGGTCGGGCGGCATGGGCCCTCTCATGCCCGGTGGTGTCGATAGCACTGGAAGTGGCCCCGGTGCCAGCGACAGCCACCCCATCTTGCAGTAATTGTACTTGCGTCTATAGCACGCAGGTACAAATACATGCATAAGCGCCTTACAATGACGCTGATTGGCAGGGCAAAATGACTATCAGCGCCAATCAGCTAGCGACGCTAGCGGCGCGATGACATCATCACACCAATGTCGTGATTGAAAGGCATTCTGCCCTGCCAATCAGCACCTTTCAACAATGCGCCGCTTGCATCATTCAGCCCCAGCAGACCTGCTCAGAAGAGAGCAGATCTGCATTGCCACCGGATGGCGCGGAAACGGCATCAGGGTGAGTATGTAAAAAAAAAAATTCTACTAAAACTGTGAGTGGCATTATCTACAGTGGAGGCTCTATCTACAGGGGGGTCTATATGTGGGATGTGGAGCACTATATGCAGGGGGAGCTATATATTGGCCACTATCTACAGGGGTGGGCTATATGTGGGACACTATATACAGGGGTGGGCTATATGTGGAGAGCTATCTATAGGGGCAGCTATTTGTAGGGAACTATCTATAGGGGTGGGCTATATGTGCGACTGTAATGACAGGGTAGGGAGTCAGACAGACAGGAGAGCCCTAATCTACCCGCCACTCAGTCCCTGCCTAATTGCAACGACCCATCCTAAGCGACGGGGTACAACCGGGCGACGGTCCCTACGCTCAGTAAGTGCAAGACAGACAAACAGACAAGGGTACACAGAAGCAAGGGAAACGGGGCAGCTGCCCACGGAGACACCGTGAGCAACAAGAGTAGTGAACGAGCCGAGTCAAACCAGGAGAGAACGAAGTACAAAATGCTGAGCAGGAGAGTGGTCAGAAAGCCAAGGTCAATAACAAGCAGAGGATGAGTAGTACAAGCAGCAGCAGCAAGCCAGGAAACAAGCATAAAAGAATCACAGGCAAAGGAGGAACAGGAAAGGCTGGTATAAATAGACAGTGGGCGGGAGCTAGCTCCGTCTGGCCAGGCTGTGATAGGCTCTTCCACTCCTAAGCCTGCCATCCTGAGTGGTGGAAGATGGAGTCAGTCTCACAGACATAGGAGCAGGTGCAGACTGATTGTCCACTGGCGTCGACACAGAAGCTGTGTCTGGCAAATCCTTTACAGTACCCCCCCTTTTATGAGGGACCACCGGACCCTTTCTAGGTGCACCTGGTTTATAGGGGAAACGAAGGTGGAACCTTCTGAGCAATACCCCAGCGTGAACATCCCGAGCGGGTACCCAAGTCCACTCCTCACGCCCGTATCCTCTCCAATGGACCAGGTACTGGAGGGAGCCTTGGACCATCCTGCTGTCCACAATCTTGGCCACCTCGAATTCTACCCCCTCAGGGGTGAGAACAGGGACCGGAGGTTTCCTTGAGGGAGCCAAGGACGGGGACCAGCATTTAAGGAGGGAGGCATGAAAGACGTCGTGCACTCGAAAAGACGGGGGCAACTCCAGTCGGAAGGAGACAGGGTTAAGGACTTCAATGACCTTGTACGGCCCTATAAACCGGGGAGCAAACTTCTTGGACGGGACTTTAAGGCGCAAATTTTTAGCAGATCCCAACCACAAACAAGGGGTTAGCAGAACGTCTTCAATCTGCCTGAGTCTTTTGTATGCTCTGGGCCGCCTCTAGGTTCTTCTGAACCTGGGCCCAGACTGTGCACAGTTCCTGATGAACGACATCTACCTCGGGATTGTTGGAACTACCAGGTGAAACGGAGGAGAACCGTGGATTAAACCCAAAATTACAAAAAAAGGGGGAGACCCCTGACGAGTTACTGACCCGGTAAGGGAAAATTCGGCGAGGGGAATCAATGAGACCCAATCATGTTGACAGTCAGAGATAAAACACCTTAAATATTGTTCTAGAGACTGATTAGTCCTCTCCGTTTGGCCATTAGTTTCAGGATGGAAAGCCGAGGAGAAGGAGAGATCAATCTCCAACTTTTTACAGAAGGCTCTCCAAAACAATGAAACAAATTGTACCCCTCTGTCAGAAACAATATTGACAGGAACCCCATGGTGACGCAGGATGTGTTTGACAAACAAGGTAGCTAACGTCTTAGCATTGGGTAGTTTCTTGAGGGGCACAAAGTGGCACATCTTACTGAAGCGGTCTACTACAACCCACACCACCGACTTGCCTTGAGATGGAGGCAAATCGGTGATAAAATCCATGCAGATATGGGTCCAAGGTCTCTGGGGAATGGGCAAAGAACATAGTAAGCCCGCTGGTCGGGACCTGGGAGTCTTGGGCCTAGCACAAACCTCACAAGCGGCAACGTAGGCCTTAACGTCTTTATGCAACCCAGGCCACCAGTAGTTTCTGGCAATGAGGTGCTTGGTAACCAGGATGCCTGGATGGCCAGATAGTGCAGAGTCATGATTTTCCCTAAGTACCCTTAGTCGGAATTGCAGGGGAGCAAACAGCTTGTTCTCAGGAAGGTTCCCGGGGGCTGAACCTTGATCAGCCGCAGTTTGGGAGACTAAATCAGAATCAATAGAGGAAATGATTATACCTGGAGGCAAAATACAAGCAGGATCTTCCTCCGAAGGAGGGCTGGCCATGAAGCTACGCGACAGTGCATCAGCCTTAATATTTTTAGACCCAGCCCTATGGGTGACCAAAAAGTTAAATCTAGTAAAAAATAACGCCCATCGAGCTTGTCTCGGGTTTAGCCTCCGGGCAGATTCTAAGAAAACCAGATTCTTGTGGTCGGTAAGGACCGTTACCTGGTGCGTAGCCCCCTCCAGGAAGTGGCGCCACTCTTCAAATGCCCATTTAATGGCTAAGAGTTCGCGGTTGCCAATATCATAGTTACTCTCAGTGGGCGAAAACTTCCTGGAGAAGTAGGCACAGGGGCGGAGATGGGTGAGGGACCTGGTACCCTGGGACAAGACAGCACACACTCCCACCTCGGAGGCGTCAAGCTCCACGATGAATGGCTCCATTTGGTTGGGCTGAACCAGCACTGGGGCCGAGATAAAGCACTTCTTAAGGACCTCAAAAGCCTGGAAATCCTCAGGAGGCCAGTGGAGGAGATCAGCACCTTTGCGAGTGAGATCCGTAGAGGCTTAGCGATGACCGAGAAGTTAGCAATAAATCTCCTGTAATAATTAGCGAATCCCAGGAATCACTGTAACGCCTTCAGGGAGGCAGGTTGGACCCATTCCGTCACAGCCTGGACCTTGGCGGGGTCCATGCGGAATTCATGAGGAGTGGGAATTTGACCCAAAAATGGTATCTCTTGCACCCCAAACACACATTTTTCGGTCTTAGCAAACAGTTTTTTTTCCCGAAGGACCTGGAGTACCTTCCTGACATGCTCAATGTGGGAGGACCAGTCCTTGGAAAACACAAGTATGTCATCAAGGTACACTACAAGAAATAACCCCAGGTAGTCTCTTAAAATCTCATTTATGAAATTCTGGAAGACCGCGGGAGCATTACACAACCCAAAGGGCATGACGAGGTATTCGAAATGACCTTCGGGCATGTTAAACGCAGTCTTCCACTCATCCCCCTCTTTGATGCGGATAAGGTTATAAGCCCCCCGTAGATCAAACTTAGAGAACCATTGGGCCCCCTGAACCTGATTGAAGAGATCAGGAATCAAAGGAAGGGGGTACTGGTTCCTTACAGTGACCTTATTCAAGTTCCGGAAGTCGATGCACAGCCTAAGACCACCATCCTTCTTCCCTACGAAGAAGAAGCCAGCACCTACCGGAGAAGTAGAGGGGCGAATGTAACCCTTGGCCAGGCATTCCTGGATATAGTCTCTCATGGCTTCACGTTCGGGACAAGAGAGATTGAATATCCTACCCTTAGGGAGCTTAGCTCCTGGCACCAAATCGATTGCGCAATTGTATTCTCTATGAGGAGGTAACACTTCGGAGGCCTCTTTAGAGAAAACATCAGCGAAGTACTGAACAAACTCAGGTAGCGTGTTCACCTCCTCAGGGGGAGAAATAGAATTAACAGAAAAACATGACGTCATGCATTCATTACCCCATTTGGTAAGATCCCCAGTATTCTAGTTAAACGTGGGATTATGCAACTGAAACCAGGGAAGGCCTAAAACCAAATCGGACGATAATCCCTGTATCACCAGTACAGAGCACTGCTCCAAATGCATGAAGCCAACAAGGAGTTCAAAAACAGGGGTATTCTGTGTAAAATAACCATTAGCAAGAGGAGTGGAGTCGATACCCACTACCGGGACAGGTTTAGGCAAATTAATCAATGGCAAAGCTAGAGACATAGCAAATTCCACAGACATGATATTAGCAGAAGACCCTGAATCCACGAAGGCACTGCCGGTAGCAAACCTACCACCAAAAGAGACCTGAAAGGGAAGCAAGATTTTATTAGATTTCATCTTTACGGGAAATACCTGTGCGCCCGAGTGACCTCCCCGATGATCACTTAGGCGCGGAAGTTTTCCGGCTGCTTATTCTTACGCCTAGGACAGTTGTTCACTTGATGCTTGTCATCCCCACAGTAGAAGCAGAGACCATTCTTCTTGCGGAACTCTCTACGTTGTTGGGGGGACACAGAGGCCCCGAGTTGCATAGGTACATCCGAGTCTTCCGTGGAAGAACGAAGCAACGGAACCTCGGGAGGCATCATGGGGGAGTCAGAGGAGAAGGCACAAAAACGTTCAAGTCGTCGTTCCCTGAGACGTCGGTCAAGTCGTACCGCTAAAGCCATAACCTGATCTAGGGAGTCAGCAGAGGGATAGCTAACTAGCAGGTCTTTCAGGGTGTTCGACAGACCCAATCTAAACTGGCACCTCAAGGCAGGGTCATTCCACCGAGAAGCTACACACCACTTCCTGAAGTCAGAACAATACTCCTCTACAGGTCTCTTACCCTGACGTAAGGTCACCAGCTGACTCTCGGCAAAGGCAGTCTTGTCAGTCTCGTCATAAATGAGCCCGAGAGCAGAAAAGAAAAGATCAACGGAGGAAAGTTCAGGGGCGTCAGGAGCCAAGGAGAAGGCCCATTCTTGGGGCCCGTCCTGGAGCCGGGAAATAATTATACCCACCCGCTGGCTCTCAGAACCTGAGGAGTGGGGCTTTAAGCGAAAATAGAGCCTACAACTCTCCCGAAAGGAGAAAAAAGTCTTCCGGTCCCCTGAGAACTGGTCAGGCAACTTGAGGTGGGGTTCAAGAGGTGAGGTGGGGGGCACTACCAAGGAAGCATCACGCAGGTTGTCCCTCTGAGCCAGGGCCTGGACCTGTAGGGAGAGGCCCTGCATCTGCTGAGCTAGGGTCTCAAGGGGGTCCATAGATGTGTCAGGGACCAGGGTAGACTAGGTATATGGGCCTGTGATTATGTAATGACAGGGTAAGGAGACAGACAGGTGAGCCCTAATCTACCCGCCACTCAGTCCCTGCCTACTTGCAACGACCCGTCCTAAGCGACGGGGTACAACTGGGCGACGGTCCCTACGCTCAGTAAGTGCAAGACAGACAAAATAGACAACAGTATACAGAAGCAAGGGAAACGGGGCAGCTGCCCACGGAGACACCGTGAGCAACAAGAGTAGTGAACGAGCCGAGGCAAACCAGGAGAGAACGAAGTACAAAACTCTGAGCAGGAGAGTGGTCAGAAAGCCAAGGTCAATAACAAGCAGAGGATGAGTAGTACAAGCAGCAGCAGCAAGCCAGGAGACAAGCATAGAAGAATCAGGCAAAGGAGGAACAGGAAAGGCTGGTATAAATAGACAGTGGGCGGGAGCTAGCTCCGTCTGGCCAGGCTGTGATAGGCTCTCCCACACCTAAGCCTGCCATCCTGAGTGGTGGAAGATGGAGTCAGTCTCACAGACATAGGAGCAGGTGCAGACTGATTGCCCACGGGCGTCGACACAGAAGCTGTGTCTGGCAAATCCTTTACAGCGACGCTATATACAGGGTGGCTATATGAAGGGCACTGTATACAGGGGTGGGCTATATTTAGGACACTATATACAGGGGAAGCTATATGTGAGGCACTATCTACAGAGGTGGGCTACATGTTGAGCACTATCTATAGGGGGAGCTATTTGTATGGCACTATCTACAGGGGTGGGTTATATGTACGACACTGTATACAGGGGTGGGTTACCTGTGGGGCACTATCTACAGGGGGCTATATGTAGGGGACTCTCTACAGGGGTGAGCTATATGAGAGGTGGGCTATATGTGGAGCACTATATATAGGGGAAGCTATATGTAGGGCAGCACGGTGGCTCAGTGGTTAGCACTATTGCCTTGCAGCTCTGGAGTCCATATCTGTGCACTATCTACAGAGGGCTGTATGTGGGACACTATCTACAGGGTCTTCTATGTAGGACACTGTCTACAGAGGCTCTATGGGGGTCACTATCTACAGGGGGCTATGGGGGCACTATCTACAGGGGCTCGGTGTGTGTGTGTGTGTGTGTGTGTGTGTGTGTATGTGTGTGTGTGTGTGTGTGGGACACAGTGTATGGCGCATTTATATTTAGAGGTGTTGATAATTTTATCTTTGTTTATCGGTGCAGAAATGTTTTAAAAGTGAGAAGCTGAAGACATCTGAGTGGAAAACTGCAGAAATGGGTCGTGGCCGGGAGAAATCCATCATAGAGGTCTGGACCGGAGGGAGAAGAAAAGAGAAAAAGAACCACTACAATCTGAGAAGACATCACCTGTGAGTCACTTAATGTAAATGTTTATTCTGCCTCTAATCAGTACTGTAGTCCCTGTATGATCTGCAGCGAGATGATGGGTGGTATGATTTTTTTTGTGAAACAGCATCTCCCAGCATATCCTTACCATTGTTCAGGCCATGCTGGGAGCTGTAGTTTTACGTCGTACAAACCTATACGGCAGGGGTTGCACTAAATTGAGCTGTATTTGCTCTGGTGTTGTATATATGTACTGAGCTTGGTTCTGGGGCTGTATTTATGTACTTAGCTTTGTTCTGGTGCTGTATATATGTACCAATCTTTGTTCTGATGCTTTATTTAAGTACTGATATTTGTTCTGGTGCTGTATATATGTTTGAGCTTGGTTCTGGTGCTGTATTTATGTACTGAGCTTGGTTCTGGGGATGTATATATGTACTGAGCTTGGTTCTGGTGCTGTGTTTATGTACTGAGCTTGGTTCTAGGGCTGTATTTATGTACTGATCTTGAGTCTGGTATTGTATATATGTATTGACCTTTGTTCAGGTATTGTATATATGTACTGAGCTTTGTTCTGGTGCTGTATATATGTACTGAGCTTGGTTCTAGTGCTGTATTTATGTACTGAGGTTGATTCTGGTGCTGTATATATGTATTGAGCTTGGCTCTCGTGCCATACATGTAACGTCTATGGCCACGGCCCGTCAATCGGTCGTTAACCCCGACGGCCGTGGCCATGGACAGCTTACCTGCCTGCAGCGTCATCCCCCAGTCAGGCGCCGGCACTCTCTTCCGGATTCCGAGTGTCTCCGGCGGGTGAGCGCGCCCGCGCGTGCAAGGCCTTAAGGAGCCAGTGCGCGCGTTTTTGCAAAAAACTGAAATCTGGCCCCCTATAAAAAGGGCTCTGCCCTCTTGCCCTTTGCCAGAGCGTTGTTAGTTTTCCCATTGTTCGTCTTGCTTATGGTCTCCCAGTGTCTTCCAGCCTCCCAGTGTACCTTGCTCCTGTATCCCGTATCCTGTTTCCGTGCTACCTAGTGCTATAGCCGTGCTGTGCTACCTACCGTGCCGTGCTACAGTCTACGCTGCCCTGCTACGCCTCACCGAACGACTTCCCACCGCCTGGTTCTGGACGTGTCCGCCTCGCCACTGCCTATGATTGCCTCAGGTACTCTCACTGAACCATTGAACTGTGTACTTTCCGGTTTGGCCAGCTGCCATCCCCGCTACGCGGTACCGGCCAGTGGGTCCACATTCCACATCGTGACAGTTTTTCCATGTTCGGCGATGTCTTCAATAAAAGGGAGGCCGAGACCTTGCCGCCACACCGGGCATATGACTGCCCGATCGACCTGGTTCCGGAATCATCTCCTCCTCGTGGTAGAGTGTACCCTCTCTCCTTGCTAGAGACCCAGTCCATGTCGGCTTACATCAAGGAGAACCTGGAGCGGGGTTTCATTCGTAAATCTTCATTCCCGGCCGGAGCAGGGTTCTTCTTTGTTAAAAAGAAAGATGGATCGCTACGACCTTGCATTGACTACCGAGGCCTAAACCAGATCACGGTGAAGAACAGGTATCCTCTGCCTTTAATTTCTGAACTGTTTGATCGCATACGGGGGGCAAAATTTTTTTCTAAACTGGACCTGCGGGGGGCCTATAATCTGATCCGGATTCGTCGAGGTGACGAGTGGAAGACTGCCTTTAATACTCGTGATGGGCATTACGAATACTTAGTCATGCCCTTCGGCCTGTGTAACGCTCCCGCAGTATTTCAAGAATTTGTCAATTACATTTTTCGTGATCTCCTGTATGTTTGTGTTGTGGTGTATCTCGATGACATTCTGATTTTTTCCCCAGACCCAGTAACTCATCAAAGTCATGTCCGCCAGGTGTTGCTCCGTCTAAGAGAGAATCGACTTTACGCCAAGTTGGAGAAGTGTGTGTTCGAGAAGAAGTCTCTATCCTTCCTGGGCTATATTATCTCAGATCATGGCCTCAAGATGGATCCCCAGAAGGTAAAGGCCGTGCTGGAGTGGCCACGCCCCCAAGGCTTAAGGGCCATCCAACGCTTTCTAGGATTCGCCAACTTCTACCGACTCTTCATCCCCAACTTCTCATCTTTGACAGCACCTATCTCCACCCTCACTAAGAAAGGTATGAATGCCAAGATGTGGACCCCGGAGGCTGAAGCCGCATTTGAATCCTTAAAGAAAGCCTTCACATCTGCCTCCATTCTGCACCATCCGGACGTATCCTTACAGTTTTCGTTAGAGGTGGACGCCTCCTCGGTGGGTGCTGGTGCACTGTTGTTCCAGAAAAGACCGAAAGGCAAGGCCGTGGTATGTGGCTACTATTCCAAGCTGTTTTCTCCCGCAGAGCGTAACTACTCGATTGGGGACCGGGAGTTACTGGCCATCAAACTGGCTCTGCAGGAGTGGAGATACCTACTGGAGGGCGCGGTTCATCCTATCCTGATCTTCACGGATCACAAGAATTTGACCTACCTACAGACGGCCCAGCGGTTGAATCCTCGTCAAGCCAGGTGGTCGTTGTTCTTTGCTCGATTCCGGTTCGAACTCCACTACCGTCCCGCCGACAAGAATGTGAGGGCCGATGCCTTGTCTAGATCTTTCGAAACCGAGGACGCCATGGAATCTCCACAGAATATCATTGACCCATCCTGTTTCTTGTCTGTGAATCCCCTGCAAGTCAGAGACATTCCTCCGGGTAGGACTTTTGTGCGTCTGGTTGACCGAGGAAGAATTCTTCGCTGGGGTCACAGCTCTAAGCTGGCAGGTCACGCGGGTGCTCGTAATACCCAGGATCTAATCACCCGTCAGTTCTGGTGGCCCACGCTGCCCAAGGTTGTCATGGACTTTGTCTCCTCTTGCACAGTCTGTGCAGCAAATAAAGTTGCTCACTCCAGACCTGCGGGCCTGCTCCAACCACTGCCTGTGCCCATTGCCCCGTGGCAACATGTCGCTATGGACTTCGTCACGGATCTTCCTCCGTCTGCGAGTTGCAGTGTGATCTGGGTGGTGGTGGATTGATTTTCCAAGATGGCTCACTTCATCCCGTTGACCGCTCTGCCGTCTGCTACGCGATTGGCAGACCTCTTCATACAGCACATCTTCCATCTGCATGGCTTGCCCCTGCATATTGTCTCGGACAGAGGTGTCCAGTTCACCTCGAAGTTTTGGAGAGCACTCTGCGGGCTCCTTGGTGTGAAATTGGACTTCTCTTCGGCCTATCATCCCCAGTCCAACGGGCAAGTCGAGAGAGTTAACCAGATTATGGAGAACTACCTACGTCACTTTGTGTGCAGGCGCCATGATGATTGGGTGCAGTTGCTCCCGTGGGCAGAGTTCTCCTATAACAACCACACCAGTGAGTCGACCACATCCAGTCCATTTTTCATCGTCTACGGCCAACATCCTCATGTACCTCTTCCTGTTTCTACAATGTCCCAGGTGCCCGCAGCCGACTCCACCTTCAGGGACTTTCTACAGATATGGCAACAGACCCGATCTTCTATCCTCTTGGCGGTGGACCGCATGAAGAGAAAGGCAGATACAAGAAGACGGGTGCCTCCGCAGTTCCATCCAGGGACTAAAGTCTGGCTGTCTTCTAGGAATATCCGGCTGAAGGTGCCGTCATGCAAATTTGCCCCGAGGTTCCTTGGCCCCTTTGAAGTCCTGTTACAAATTAACCCGGTATCAAACAAGCTGCGGCTCCCCCCCACTCTCAGGATTCCTAACTCCTTTCACGTCTCCCTGCTAAAACCGGTGGTCCTGAACCGCTACTCCAGGACTCCTAGTCCCACAGTGGTTCCTGGCGGCCCATCTGGGACTTTCGAGGTAAAGGAGATTCTGGCTACCAAGAAAGTGGGAGGAAGGACATTTTATTTGGTGGACTGGAGGGGGTTCGGCCCAGAAGAGAGGTCTTGGGAGCCAGAGGAGAACATCGATGCCCCTGTCCTCGTGAGGAAGTTTCTCTCTCGCTCTGGTCACAAGAAGAGGGGGCGTAAGAGGGGGGATACTGTAACGTCTATGGCCACGGCCCGTCGATCGGTCGTTAACCCCGACGGCCGTGGCCATGGACAGCTTACCTGCCTGCAGCGTCGTCCCCCAGTCAGGCGCCGGCACTCTCTTCCGGATTCCGAGTGTCTGCGGCGGGTGCGCGCGCCCGCGCGTGCACGGCCTTAAAGGGCAAGTGCGCGCGTTTTTGCAAAAAACTGCAATCTGGCCCAGGATGCCCTGGGCTATAAAAAGGGCTCTGCCCTCTTGCCCTTTGCCAGAGCTTGTTAGTTTTCCCGTTGTTTGTCTTGCTTATGGTGTCCCAGTGTCTTCCAGCCTCCCAGTGTACCTTGCTCCTGTATCCCGTATCCTGTTTCCGTGCTACCTAGTGCTATAGCCGTGCTGTGCTACCTACCGTGCCGTGCTACAGTCTACGCTGCCCTGCTACGCCTCACCGAACGACTTCCCACCGCCTGGTTCTGGACGTGTCCGCCTCGCCACTGCCTACGATTGCCTCAGGTACTCTCGCTGAACCATTGAACTGTGTACTTTCCGGTTTGGCCAGCTGCCATCCCCGCTACGCGGTACGGCCCAGTGGGTCCACACCCCGCATCGTGACAGTACATATGTATGATCTTGGTTCTGGTATTGTATATATGTCAGAGCTTGGTTCTAATGCTGTATTTATGTACTGAGGTTGGTTGTGGTACTGTATATATGTCAGATCTTAGTTCTAGTGCTGTATTTATGTACTGAGCATGGTTCTGGTACCGTATATATGTCAGAGCTTGGTTCTGAAGCTGTAATTATATGGGATATATTTATAATAACAAAATTGCAGGGCAGATGGAATTGTTTTCAACTCATTGTATATTTAATGGTAACCTGTCCGATAGTTTTAATCCCTTGAACCGCCACCATGTGCTAACACATGACCTGACAATATCCTGAAGCATCACATAGTCCTGCCTCCAAACCCACCTTTCCATGTTTGATTGACATCCCCCTGGCTGATACAACTTTCTTGGATGTGCCATTGTCTTGTACTACTTGGGGGGCTGTGTGGCACTATATACAAGGGGATCAGTGTGGCACTATACACATGGGGAGCTGTGTGGCACTATGTACAAGGGGCTGTGTGGCACTACTAAGGGTGGGCTGTGTGGCACTTTCTACTAGGGGGCCTGTATGGCACTATTTACAAGGGGAGGGCTGTGGCTCTATCTACAGGGGGCTGTGTGTGGCGCAATCTACAGGGGTCTGTGTGTGGCACTATCTAATATGGAATGGGCTGTGTGGCACTATCTACTAAGGGGGGCTGTGTGGCACTATATACAGGGGGGTTTTATGGTGATATCTATAGGGGGGGCTGTAAGGCACTATCCACAAGGGGGAGGTTGGAGGCGCTATCTACAAGTGGGGTGTGACATTGTATACAGGTGGGGCTGTATGGTACAATCTACAGGGGGCTCTATCTACAGGGGGCTGTGTGTGGCGCATTCTACAGGGGTCTGTGCGGGGCACTATCTACTAAGGGGCAGGCTGTGTGGCACTACCTACTAAGGGGGGCTGTGTGGCATTATATACAAGGGAGTGGGGCTGTGTGGCACTATATACACGGGGGTTTTATGGCGATATC
Organism: Rhinoderma darwinii; assembly: GCF_050947455.1. NCBI lineage: Eukaryota > Metazoa > Chordata > Amphibia > Anura > Rhinodermatidae > Rhinoderma > Rhinoderma darwinii. The sequence continues at coordinate 91,947,548 of NC_134691.1, forward strand.
TACAGGGGTCTGTAAGGCACTATCCAGAAGGGGGAGGTGGGGGCGCTATCTACAAGTGGGGTGTGACATTGTCTACAGGTGGGGCTGTATAGCACTGTCTACAGGGGGGCTGTATGGCACAATGTACAGGGGGCACTATCTATAAGGGGGGCTGTGTGTGGCACCTGGGGGGGCCCTAGTCAATCGTTTGCTATGGGGCCCAGTCTTTCCTAGTTACGCTCCTGTCTACGGGGGTTATTTATCAAACTTTCTAGACCAGTTTTCTGGTGTAGAAAAGTTGCAAAAGGGCCCAAAGGTTCTTTTTATGCCCCCTTCCCGCTTTTGTGAAAAGGGTTTGACCTTAGAAAAGGGTGCAGGGCCACTTTTGCCCAACAAATTTATTATAATTTACGCCAAAAAACTGGAGTAAATTATAGTGGAAATCTACGCCAGCTCCGACAAAGTCTAGAATTCACTCTATGGGACGTAGCAAGGAAGAGGCCGGTGCTGAGCTCCTACCTTGCCCCCCCCCTTCCCATCACACTACCTCCTTGCCCTCCCTATATAGAGTTAAATAAAAAAAAAATATATATATATATATATATATATATATTGTTCACAGCTCCTCTTCTCCCATCAGCATGACGCGCCTCATACAAGGACCTGATGCCGAATGTTGTACAGACGACCGTAAAGGGCTCTGCCGCATATAAGGCCCGTACACAGCTCGGCATCAGGACCATGCTGGAGTGATCAGGTAGACTGAGGGAAGAAGGGGAGCATTGCGGGGAGTATGTGTTTTTTTGGTTTTTATGTCCAATGTTGGGGGGAATGGTAGGCGCATGGCTAATTTTGCTTTCTTTTAAGGCTGGCATATGAAACGCCAGTCGAATAAATTGCCCCATATGTCTATACTGGGGATTTTTACATCTGGATCATTGTCCATTGTTTTGTGTTTACCAAACATAAAATATTTCTGTCCAAAAAGCTCAATCTTGGTCTCATAGAATCTTGCACTGTTTGGTATGATTATTTGTACATTGCATAATAGTACACCATGGGCAGGGACTGGCACCACCAGAAGATATTGCACATGGCACCATCCAACATAAGGTCGACTCCGGGTCTACTCAACAGAAGAGAATAAGTTGGATATCTATGCTTTGGGTTCTCAAACTCTGCTCCTCTACTACTGTAGGCACGGCTTTACTTACATAGTTATAGGTCCAGCCCTTGGTCTACATAAAGAGATGTATGGGCAAAAGAGAATTCCATAGTTTTTACACATCTATCAAATTCACGCACAAGCCCAAGAAAAGGACAAACTACCACATTAAGTCTATAAATGTAGCACAAACATCACTATGCTCAGTAGTTACAATTGCTCAAATAATGAGACACATCTGCTGATAACAATACAACTCTTACAATTCTACTTGTCGATACATAGTGATAAATGGTCATTAAAAAAAAATTACTTTTGAGCATCCATGCTGTCTCCGGCAAATACTATATGTAACATAATAACCATAGTATTTTCCTCTATCCAAGTACAAACAAGCTTAGGTCGGCCCATATCGATGACATCAATGACCTTTACATTTTGTTGCTAAAATACTTTAGGTTAAAGCAATAACCATTCCCACCTTAAGTAAAGTTTCACTGGTCTTTTCCGATACACATCACTGCTATAAATACGGCTTCTTGTTAAGTGGATCATACACTGGACAGATCTGAAACAGAACATGAGTTTCAAGGTGGCCCTCGAGATTTACCTTTTCCTGGCACCGCTCGTCCTACTCGGAGCTCAGATTTCAGCCCAAGACAATGGAAATGGTAAAGATCATCGTAAGTATATTCTTGTATCTGTGGAATTTTATATCTTGTTACAGTCACATATTTCATACCAAAAATACAAGAAGTTTCATCAATGGGAAGGCTTTCCTCTGAGGAAACCTTTTCCCAAGAAACATCCAATACAAAAATACAGTCATGTAAACAAGCAAAGGCGTAACGTTAATCTCCTGGCCCCAATACAAAATTTATACTAGTAGCCCTTAATTACCATGTTACATTTAGAGTAGGTGTCCTTTAAGGTGGCAGAGGGACCATTGGGGCCCGAGAGGAACCAGGGTTTTTGGGGACGGCAACCTGTACAATCCCTTTAGATACAGTGCTTTGATCAAGCCTTGAGATAAAAAGTTCAGTGACAAGTTTTGAGTACTTCACTATGATCTCGAGGTCTTTTAAGATTCTTGCCTGTCTGACACTGGAAACCGATGTCAACAATTTTCCTGTCCCTCCTTTTTATTGTACAACATTCACATCCAGAGGGAGCTATAGACGTCTCGACAATTCTCATCTCCGGTCTTCCATTTTCAGTCTACCATATTCAGAACTTTAAAAGATTTCTTGTCTACCTGATCATCTGTAGGAAAATTATATTTACTTCTTCTAAGTCTTGACAATCAATTCTCAAGTTGTCTACCTTTCTTGTTGACATCATCATTGTTTTCCTTACATTTAAGTAGTTACAGCTTTTTACTCTGCTCTTCAACTTTCCGGATAGAGGTCATTAGGTATTTGAAGTCTCTTCCACCAGTCTTGAACCATTGACCAAGGCGTAACTTGAAGGCTCACTCACCTACCACCAGGTAGTAGAGGGGGCTTTGTGCCCCCTCAGGCACCAGTGCCAGGATGTGACTGCTTCCTCTGCACCCTCTATAGCTACCTTCTTGATCATCAATCATTTTCTTTCAGTCTAGCTTCTAAAACATTGACCTCATTCACTAGAAAGATATTTCCTTTTAGTTTTCTTATGAAAGTTTGATTACTAGAACGAAGTTTTAAGTCATTCACATCAAAATGATCTCTTAATTAGTTTCACAAATATAATAATATCCATATCTCTTGGAGTTAGTGAGGAAATGTATGAAGAGCTAAGGGTTGGAGGGTGGGAGTAGAGTAGAAGGTGCTCCTCAAGATCTCGTAGATTAAAGTGAAAGGTGGTGTTAAGATTTCAGAAATGCTCAACCTGTGTGGTCACATATTATCCCAATGTTTGATGTAACCGAATAAAGGTAAGGTCTTGAAAATGAAGGGCTGGTTGCTCAATGTAGGTTTTTTTCAAGGTGGTATTATGGACAATAGGAACTCCTGACACCAGCCCAGGTCTAAGGGGAGGATGTGAGCTAGCAAATATAAGAGGTCGATATGAAATCAGTGGGCTAAGCCTGATTCTCAAATGGAAGTTGGGGAATGGACCAATACCTTTAACCAGACCATTGTAATTTAAAATTATAATATTAAAATTAAACGAACATGTAATAATTATAACAATATCTAAAAGGTTTTGGTCTAGGAGCAGAGGGGGTTAGTATACTGGGGTGCTTGGCATCGCCTCCTTTTTGGTCATTTATTAATACCCACTAGAACTATACCCGTGGCTATATTCTTCATTCAGTAACATGATTTCTTGGCCCACCTGAGTACCGGAGGATTTGTGAGCCCAGGGTGTAACACAATAAGGCCCTGTTCACACTGTTTTTTGCAAGCGGTAAAATCTGCCTCAAAATTCCATCAGGAATTTTGAGACAGATTTTTACCTTCCTGCATGCTGTTTGCCGTGTTCTTCACAGCGTTTTTTTCAGCCATTCAGCGCCGTGGGCAAAAAAACGCAGCTAAAACCGCTTTCTCTGCCTCCCATTGATGTCAATGGGAGGTCAGAGACGGAAATACCCTGAGGTAGGGCATGCCACTCCTCTTTCATTTTTTGCTGCTGTTTTCAACAACCTTTCCGCATCAAAAACAGCGCCGAAATACTCTGTGTGAACATACCCTAAGTATCCATAAAGATCCAGCAGAAGACAACCCAATTTAGAGATGGCTTTGGAGACAATCACTTGCCACTAGGGTGTATTTCTTATGGGATGATTCACAAATAACCTATTAGACCTTATTGATAATACGTTCTGGTTGCACAACGATAACAACAAAGATTATGATACAATTAAATGTGGACGCAGACAGGGTCCATATAAAATCCTGTCCTGTAGTCAGCCCAAATAAATACCAGTCCCACACTGATTGCTTGGCCAAACCCCTACACCCTTGCTCCACACACATAAAAAGCTTAAAAAGTGGGGAGGTTGTTCCTGCTGTGGAGATAGAGACCTGTGTTGTTTCACAAACAAACTGAGACAAAAAACCTGCAGCAACATTCTCCATTCTCCCTCAACCTCTCCTCTCCCTCAACCTCTCCTCTCCTCTCCCTCAACCTCTCCTCTCCTCTCTTTCCCTCTCCTCACCTCTCCTCTCTTTCCCTCTCCTCCCCTTCCCTCTCCTCTCCTCTTCTCCCCTACCCTCTCCTCTTCTCTTCTCTCCTCTTGACTTTGCCTTCAGTTACTGATGACGAGTTTTTCAGTGATTGAGGAGGTTTTCGACCATTTACAGAGAGCCTCCAGGTACGGAAAGGGAAACTTCAGGATTCTAAATGATTGGGAAGATGTCGCTTAAAGCTACATTATTTACCCCAATAAGACATTTTCCAATGTTGTACTACTGATTTACAGATGTAGCCATCTTTATCTTGACTCTGATAACTTGCTGCAGCGTGATATCACGAAACAAAAGCCATTGGAAAGTCATTGAAAAAGTCAAGATAAGAGATCTAGCCATTGTTTATTTAATGTGTTAAAAGTCAAGGTAAAGGCGGCTACATCTGTATGAGGTATACTTTAATACAGATAACACCAATGTAAGTAAGATGTAAACTTTTAACCCCTTCCCGACATTTGCCGTACATGTACGTCATGGAAAGTACTGACTTCCCGCATCTTGCCGTACATGTACGCCAAATGTTTGGGACCGGCTCAGAAGCTGAGCCGGTCCCATCATCACCGGATCTCAGCTGTATCTTACAGCTGACATCCGGCTGTAACGGCGGGGACCGAAATTAGCTTCGATCCCCGCCATTAACCCCTTAAGTGCAGCGCTCAAACGCGATCGCTGCACTTAAGGTGTTTGCAGCTCATCGGAACCCCAGTAATGAAATTGCCGGGGTTCCGGTGGCTGCAATGGCAACCGGAGGCCTAATACTGGCCTCCCGGTCTGCCTAGCACCGAAGCCGGTCAAGATCCGCCCGGCGGCGGAGCCTGATCGGCTTCCGTAGCTGTCGGCAAGATGGCGCCGGGTCAGGAGCTGATCCGGCGTCATCAGCGGTGGAAGTCAGCTGTACTGTACAGCTGACATCCACCTGTAACGGCAGGAACCGGAGCTAGCTCCGATCCCTGCCATTAACCCCTTCGATGCAGCAATCGAAAGCGATTGCTGCATCGTAGCGGTTACTAGCAGATCGCCAGCCCTGACAGGCAATCGGGACTGGCGACTGCTGTTATGGCAACAGGAGACACAATGGTCTCCTGCTCTGCCATTACGGAAGCCGATTTAGGCCCCGCCGGGAGGCGAAGCCTAATCGGCTTGCTGTCAGTGAATGACTGACAGATCTAATACATTGCACTACATAGGTAGTGAAATGTATTAGAAAAAAAAAAATCTGACCGTTGGAACTTCAAGTCCCCTAGTGGGACTTAAGAAAAAGTGTAAAAAAAGTATAAAAAAGTGTAAAAAAAAGTGCACAAAATAAAAGTTTGAAAACAGTAAAAGTTTCAAGTAATCAAATAAAACACAATCCCCCTTTTACTCTTATCAAGTCCTTTATTATTGAAAAATAATAATAAACCATATGTATTTGGTATCGCCACGACCGTAACGACCGGAGGTATCAAAATATTATATTATTTATTGCACGCGGTGAACAGCGTAAAAAAAAACGTAAAAAACGTTACCAGAGTTTCTGTTTTTTGGTCACTTTGCCCTACAAATATTAGAATAAAAAGTGATCAAAAAGTCGCACGTATCCAAAAATGGTACCTATAAAAACTATAGCTCGTCCCGCAAAAAACAAGCCCTCATACACCTCCGTCGACAAAAAAATTAAAAAGTTATGTTTCTCACAACTTGGCGACAGAAAAAATACATTCTTTTTACAAAAGTAATTTTATTGTGCAAAAAGTTGTAAAACATGAAAAAGTTCTATAAATTCGGTATCGCCGGAATCGTACTGACCCGCAGAATAAAGTTAACATGTAATTTATAACGCATGGTGAACGCTGTATAAAAAAAAAACGAAAAAAGCTGTGCCAGAATTGCGTTTTTTTGTTTACCTGGCCTCCCAAAAAATAGGATAAAAGGTGATCAAAAAGTCGCATGTACCCCAAAATGGTACCAATAATAACTACAGCTCGTCCCGCAACAAACCAGCCCTCATACCACTACGTCTATGAAAAATAAAATTCGTTATGGCTCCAATAAGTCAGGAAATAAAAAAATATGCAGTTGTGCCCGAGGGGAACATTTCTTCTGTTTGAAGAGGCGATTTTTCAAGGACCTAAAATTAGGGAACCAGGAAAGGGAGAGCCCAAACATATCTGCTGGAAGCGACGGTGCCCGTATTATACCAGGACAACACTTCCCAGCAAAATTCCCCAAACTACAAAGGCGCGGAGTGTGGACCAAAAGGGGGATAAGAAAGGACGCCACATATCAGTGCGACACCGGCCTGTGCAGAAAGGATTGCTTCACAGCGTAACACACATCTATGGATTATTTTATTGTTTTTTTACCCCATTATTATACCACCTGACTATGCCCCTTATATACTCCGCCCGGCTTACATATGCCCTACATTATAAACGGAAACACCAGTAAGACTCCAAACAAAACTACTACCAAGCAAAATCCACGCTCCAAAAGCCAAATGGCATTTCCTCCCATCTGAACCCTACAGCGTGCCCAAACAGCAGTTTCCTTCCACATATATGGCATCGTCATACCCGGGAGAACCCTTTTAGCAATTTTTGGGGTGTGTGTCTCCAGTGGCATAAGCTGGGCATGACATATTTGCCACTGAATGGCATATCTAGGGAAAAATATAAATTTTTAATTTGCACCATCCGGAGCGCATTCATTTATGGAAAAGACCTGTGGGGTGAAAATGCTCACTACACCCCTTAATAAATGCCTTGAGGGGTGCAGTTTCCATAGTGGGGTCACTTCCCAGGGGTTTATTTTTATTATTTCACATCTGAGCCTCTGCAGTTGTGAACCAATACTTTGTAAATCGCCAAATTAGGCCTCAATTTTACATGGTACCCTTTCACTCCTGAGCCTGGTCGACTGTCCAGGCAAGAGATTAGGGCCACATGTAGGGTGTTTCTAAAACCAGGAAACCCAGCATAATAATTAGAGAGCTGTCTCGTTATGGTGGCACAAGCTGGGCACCACATATTGTCCACATATCTGTGGAAAAAATCCCATTTTCACTCTGCAACATCGAGTTCACACTAATTTCTACAAAACACCTGCAGGGTTAACATGCTCACTACACCCGTAGGTAAAAGCATTGAGGGGTGTAGTTTCCAAAATGGGGTCACTTCTGGGGGGTTTCCACTGTTTTGGGCCCACAGGTGCCCAGAAACCAATCCAGAAACATCTGCACTCCAAATGGCGGTCCTTCCCTTCTGAGCCCTGCCGTGTGCCCAAACAGCAGTTTATGACCACATATGGGGTATTGCCGTACTCGGTAGAAATTGCTTTACAAATGTTGGGGTTCTTTTTTTCCTTTATTTGTTGCGAAAATGAAAAAATTTGCGCTAAAGCTACGTCTTATTGAAGAAAAAGGATTGTTTTTATTTTCACTGCCCAATTCTAATAAATTCTATGAAACATCTGTGGGGTCAAAATGCTCACTACGCCCCTAGATGAATTCCTCAAGAGGTGTAGTTTCCTAAATGGTGTCACTTTTTGGCGTTTTCATTGTTTTTTCCCCTCAGGGGCTTTGCAAATGTGACATGGCCGCCGCAAACCATTCCTGCTCAATGTGATCTCCAAAAGCCAAATAGCGCTCTTTCCCTTTTAAGCCAAGCCGTGTCTCCAAACAGCCGTTTATTACCACATGTGGGGCATTGTTTTACTCGGGAGAAATTGCTTTACAAATTTTGTGGTGCTTTTTCTCCTTCAGTCCTTGTGGAAATGAGTAAAAATAAGCTAAACCTACATTTTCTTTGAAAAAATGTTGATTTTTATTTTCAGGGCCTACTTCCAATAATTTCTGCAAAAAACCTGTGGGGTCAAAGAGCTCACTATACCCCTAGATAATTTCCTCAATGGGTGTAGTCTCCAAAATGGGGTCACTTGTGGGGGGTTTCCACTGTTTTATCCCCTCAGGGACTTCGTAAATGTGACCTGGCCTCCGCAAACCATTCCTGCTAAACTTGAGAACCAAAAGCCAAATAGCGCTCTTTCCCTTCTCAGCCCTGCCGTGTCTCCAAACAACCGTTTATTACCACATGTGGGGCATTGTTTTACTCGGGAGAGATTGGTTTACAAATTTTACGGTGCTTTTTCTCCTTCAGTCCTTGTGGAAATGAGAAAAAATTAGCTAAACCTACATTTTCTTTGAAAAAATTTAGATTGTCATTTTCAGGGCCTATTTCCAATAATTTATGCAAAAAACCTGTTGGGTCAAAACGCTCACTATACCCCTAGATAATTTCCTCAATGGGCGTAGTTTCCGAAATGGGGTCACTTGTGGGGGGTTTCCACTGTTTTGTCCCCTCAGGGGCTTTGTAAATGTGACATGGCCTCCACAAACCATTCCTGCTAAACTTGAGCTCCAAAAGCCAAATAGCGCTCTTTCCCTTCTCAGCCTCGCCGTGTCTCCAAACAACCGGTTATTACCACATGTGGGGTATTGTTTTACTCGGGAGAAATTGCTTTACAAATTTTACGGTGCTTTTTCTCCTTTAGTCTTTGTGAAAATGAGAAAAAAAATCGCTAAACCTACATTTTCTTTGAAGAAATGTTGATTTTAATTTTCACGGCCTACTTCTAATAATTTCTGTAAAAAAGCTGTGCGGTCAAAATGCTCACTACACCCCTAGATAATTTCCTTGAGGTGTGTAGTTTCCCAGATGGGGTCACTTTTGGGGGATTTTGACTGTTTTGGCACTGCAAGAGCCCTTCAAACCTGACATGGTGCCTAAAATTTATTCTAACAAAAATAAGGCCCCAAAATCCACTAGGTGCTCCTTTGCTTCTGAGGCCGGTGCTTCATTCCAGTAGCACGCTACGGCCACATGTGGGATATTTCCTAAAACTGCAGAAACTGGGCAACAAATATTGAGTTGCATTTCTCTGGTAAAACCTTCTGTGTTATAAAAAAAATTGTACTAAAAATTTATTTCTGCAAAAAAATATGAAATTTGTAAAATTCACCTCTACTTTGCTTTAATTCCTGTGACATGTGTAAAGGGTTAAGACATTTTCTAAATGCTGTTTTGAATACTTTGAGGGGTGAAGTTTTTAAAATGGGGTGACTTTTTGGGGGTTTCTAATATATAAGGCCCTCAAAGCCACTTCACAACTGAACTGGCCCCTGTAAAAATGGCCTTTTGAAATTTTCTTGAAAATGTGAGAAATTGCTGCTAAAGTTTAAAGCCTTGTGAGGTCATAGAAAAATAAAAGGATGTTCAAAAAACGATGCCAATCTAAAGTAGACATATGGGTGATGTTAATTAGAAACAATTTTGTGTGGTATAACTGCCTGTCTTACAAGCAGATACATTTAAATTGAGAAAAATGCTAATTTTTGCAATTTTTCGCTAAATTTTGGTGTTTTTCACAATTAAATACTGAACATATCGAGCAAATTTTGCCAGTAACATAAAGTCCAATGTGTCACGAGAAAACAATCTCAGAATCGCTTGGATAGGTGAAAGCATTCCGGAGTTATTACCACATAAAGTGACACATGTCAGATTTGAAAAATGAGGCTCGGTCAGGAAGGTCAAAAGTGGCTAAAGAGGGAAGGGGTTAATACATTTGTCAGACAGAATGTACTTTACGTCAACATAAAATAGCCAGCCATCATTTTTAGTTTGTTCTGCCCAGGCCCTGTCTTCTTTTGCACCTGTACTTCAAAATTTCTGTGCTTGGATGAAATTTAGTGAGGGAGATTCATTTAAAGCTACATAAATGCCTTTGTTCTTTGCGCTATAGTGACCTTGTACGTTACACGATGTGCACATATTTTACATCCGTGTAACGTACAAGGCAGTGCTCCTGACCATGCTATTTTCGCTACACGGCTGCACCTGAGAATTATCCGGTTTTTGCTACAACTATTTTCTTTGACATAATTATGCACAGGCGAATTTGAGGATCAATTTGGGCAAATATTATTTTTTTAAAAAGCTACCTTTAAACATAGCATGAAAAAAAAATTCTGACCATTTTTCCCTAAAAAATACCTACAAAATAATATCCAATTAAGAAATCCTTATGTTTCCTGCTAAAAAAAAAAACACGATACATTTTGAAGTAGACTAAGAAACAAAAACAAAAATACGGTACCTTTTAGGATGCAGCGTTCCAAAAGGGGAAATTTTGCTCCTGGCATAAGAGCCCAAAACACCTCCTGTCAAGAAGAGGATAAATATGTAAATGGTGATAAGCCGTTGCCAGACAATCGTGTTTCCCCATACACATCAAACTGTTGTCCGATCTCTCCAATGTTCGGCCGACTTTTATTTGTGTGAGATCATCATTACCAACGTGTGACTGTGAATAGAGGCACTTCTCATATTTCCTTTCTTTGCAATTCAAAGTTGCCATTGCTAAATTTAGGACAGAATTTTTGTTTTCATTTTTTTTTATTAGTTTTCTTTTCCTTTTAACCTGTGTAATCAGGCAAACCCTGATTTCTAAACTGATTGTGAATTTCCATGATCTCCTTAGTTAGCCCAAAAATGTATGTGGTTGTCTATCCTAGTTACCTGATGTTTCTTTCTTACTGGTGGTCTGGTTGTCACATAATTAACAGTTTTGATTAAAAGTAATCGGAATGGGTTGGTTACAAGTAAACGTCTTTCCGATGCTAGGCTCTGCAGGAGACATTTCCAGATGGGGAACCTTCTGATGCTGAGAAGGATTTTTGGGAGATCGCTTCTATGGACTGTTACAACCATCTAACTGAATGGGAACCATTGGAATATTGCTCAACTGTAAACATTGACAGTCAAATGCCACCAGACCTCAAGAAAATGTGGAATGACCCTTTTTATGAGGTAATAATTGGGTATGTTAATCCCTTCCCAACTACATCACATAAATTAACATGCTAATGGACTGGTGCCTGTGCCAGGAGCCCATTAATTTACATGCTGCCTTTGATGGAACAGCGCTCTCCTGCACGTACTTTCATCGGGAGGATCAAGCTATCACACTCGCAGTCCAATCCTGTACTGTGACAGGGAACTGAAACAATCATTTCCCAATCACAAAATGCTCTAAACACAGCGCTCATATTGTTCCTGTATACAGAAACCACAGAGGGGACTTGGAGGGATGCAGAGAAGACATTATCCGTTTCTTCTTTTCAGACTGCTATACAGATAACTGGTAAACAGTGACTTAATGGGCTGTTGCAAATCACTGATAACCGTGATCTAATGGTATATGGGGCCAGCAGGGAGCACATAGATAATGTGTTCCCTGCTAACCAGTGCCCAAATTAAAAAATAAAAATAAAAAAATAATCATGATAACACACAAATACAGTAAAATGTAAGAAAATAATAATAATAAATTAAAAAAGTAATACCTCTCCGAGTCCACATGCACCAAATTTAGACATTCATCGTGACGTGAACGTGTTTTGCATGGATGTCGGGCACTCTAGCATTATTACGTTTCACTAAGGCTGAATCTACGTTACGCCAAAAATAAAGTAATTGCACCGGCCAACAATTTTAATCTATTTTACCTCAGCCCTATCCACTTTATACGCCTGTAGTAAAAAAATTAGCTACTTGCATAATTATCATACATGTACAGATGCTGCATCTAAAGCTAAGGGATGGGGATACAATTAGAGCTAAAATAGGGTTATTTGTACACGTTGAGTCCGCCATCTCTACGCTTCTATGCTCCTCCTCTATTACCTACCTTGGGATACAGATATCTAGATCTGCCCCAGCCTTTGATAAGTTGTATGTCACACCCCACCCTCATTTCCTTCTTGCAAACCAAAATTGGCAGATAGAATAAAATCCTCCTTTCTACAGCAGTGAGAGAGAGTCTAAAGTATTGTATGCACTTCAGCAATCTCCCGTGTACCTCCCTACCTGTCTACTGCATCATATTGATAGTATACTGACCTCATTTGTTTTGAACAGTGGCAGGTTGCGGGTAGCCGGCAAGCACCTGTGTGCTCCATGGGGTTAGGGAGGTGTGTCATTGCCTAATGTTAGGTCGTATTATATAGCCAGACAGTTATCTCATATGACCAGGTGGTGGGTCACAGATAAATGTCTTCTCTTCTGTGGATTACAACATACTGGCAGAAACCTAGTAAATTATCTGACCCTATGTCAGGCCTTGCTGGTTAGGAATGTGGCTCAGCGTCTCTTTTACTTGGTTGACTAGACACACTCCTCTGTGGCACTGTAAAGCCTTCCAGGAGCTTTTATAACTTTCTTATGAGATTACCTGGGGTAACCTGGTATTTGGTATATCTCTCACCTCTGCTCAGATAATGGCCTTAAACCCTTCCTGGAGATACAGGAAATATTCTCATACATGTGGGTTAAACATGCTCTTGAGACGCAGTTCGGTACAGATTGTATATCCTATCAAGGGTTCTCTTTTTCTAGTTTATGCTTTCACCTCCCACCAGTCATCTAATCTCCAGTTTTTACAACCTCCTCTCCCATAAATCCAGGGATTCTGCACTAATACCACTAAAAACAAAATCGGAGGCAGATCTATGCCCTTTGACTGAGGAAGACTTGGTTAGAGCTATTCCTTCTCCAAGTTAGTTTCTTCCAACCTCAATGAGAGGCTCACGCATCTATATGTTTTTGCATAGGGCATATTACACCACCACTAGACTCCACAGGTTCCGCCCTGACTACTTGGACTTAGTTTTGGGACCAGGTTGTAAAATTTCTCGTTCACTAAATAGGTTCCCCTATGCCACTCTGCCCCAAGGCTTATCTTTTTCTCACTGATCCTGATCAATGTGATTACCGCTATATTTATATACCTTTCTGGCTGAGGCACTGTATAATGCGAAAAAAAGAAAACAATTTCCAAAACATGGTTATCATGTAGTGCTCCCTCTTTCATAACCTGGCTGGCTACTGTTAGTAATATGTTGCCTCACAAGAAATGGATTTACCAACACAGGAACTGCCCCTCATCTGTTTTCTATTTGGTCTCTCTTCCAATTCTATGTCTGCCTCTGTTTTCTATATTGTGAAAAATAGTTTTGGTTGTCTCTCATTGTGATTACCTGTAGGTTATGAATGTCTTACTATCCCTGTACTCATGAAAACTGTTTGCATGTTCTAATAACTCTTCATGATATCCTTTTCAACCAGAGTTTTCCAGCTGGATTTTAGGTCACTATCAGTAGCGTATTATCATATGGGTGGTTCGGGCAGCCGCCCGAACTGCACATCATTTTAAAAATCACTTCAGAGTATCATGCAGCTATGCAGCGTGCTAGCGCTGCTAATGGCCGCTGCTGATAGGGAGGGGCGGACTGGGACAGAATAGAGCCGCCGGCGCTGTTGGTGGGGAAGAGGGGGAGGGACAACAATAGCAGTGGCTGGATAGGACTAGCAAACACCCCTCTTTGACGCTGCACGTATCTCCAGTGAGGAACAGAAGAGCAGGGCGGTGGTCGAGCGATGAGGAAGGTTAGTATGCTATTCACTTCCTGCACCAAGCAACAATTGACTGACGGCAGACGCTAAGGGGGATTAATTATACAGCCGGGGGGGGGTTAGCATCTAACTCCTCACGGCAGAGGACGCTATGGGGGAGATAATTTTACCCCATAGACACTCAGCAGTCTGTTAGATGCTCAACCTCCCCCCCCCCCTGCTGTATAATAAATACTGAGGGCTCTATGAGGGTGATTATTCCCCCATTCATAGAGTCCCCTGCAGTCACTTAGATGCTTAGACCCCACCCATTCAGAATATTCCCCCCCCCCCCTTCCCATAGAGCCCTCAGTAGTTACTAATATATTGCAAGGGGAGGTCAGATTGACTGCTGGGGGGTCTGAGTGACTAACTGCTGAGGGCTCTATGGGAGGGCTATCCCCCCCGCCGAAAAGTCAGAATCAGACACTCAGACCCCCTTATAGACACCCAGCAGTCAGTCAGACAACCTGATCTCGCCTTGCAATATAATCTCCCCCATGCAGCCCTCCGTTTTCCCATGAGAGAAATTTATAGCATATCCACAGGCTCCACATGATTTGTCATAAATGTCAGCTAGATGTAGGTCCCACCTATGGGACCCGCTCCTATCTCTAGAACGGGGCCCCCTAAACCCCTTACGACCTGTTTCTGCCCTCACTGCCTCCCGGCCCCATCCTGATTACATCGACGGGAGTTACGGAAACAGCGTCGCTTGCTGACCTACGCTGTTTCCGTAAGTCCCATAGAACTGAATGAAAGTTATGGAAATTCCATGAAGTCAGGAAGTGACCGGGAGGCAGCGATAGCAGAAAGAGGTAGAACAGGGTTTAGGGGGCCCGGTTCTAGAGATAGGTGCGGGTCCCAGAGGTTGGACTCGCATCTATCTGACAGGATCCACAGGATATGTCATAAATTTCCCTCACTGGAAAACCCCTTTGAAGTGTAACTAAACTTGTAAATAAACTTCTGACATGTCATAGTGAAATGTCAGAAGTTTTGATCGGTGGGGGTCCGAGCACTGAGACCCCCATGGATCACTAAAACAAAGTGGCAGAAGCGCTCAGGTGACCGCCGTGCCGCTTCCTTTCTGATCTGCTTTTCTCGGAAAGCCAAGCAAGCGGTGTACGAACGTACACCACTCCGAGGAATGCCGATCAGAAACTAAGTGTCACAGCGTTCAATCGTGTGCTTCTGCCGCTTCACTTTAGTGATCGGGGTGGGTCTCTGTGCTCGGAACCCAAACTGATTAAACGTTCTAACATATCAGTATGATATGTCAAAAGTTTTTAAAAAGTTTAGTTACACTTTCACCCCTTAATGACCAGCCTATTTTAGACCTTAATGACCAACCATATTTTACGTTTTTCCATCGTCTCATTCAAAGAGCTACAACTTTTTTATTTTTGGGTCGACATAGCTGTATAAGGTCTTGTTTTTTGTGGGACAAGTTGTAATTTTTTATAGCACCATTTTGGGGTACAATACTTTTTCGCCGATTCACTTGTATGAGGGCTTTTATTTTTGACTTTTTGATCGCTTTTTATCACATTTTTTTTTTAAGGCTGGATTCAAAGAAAACCTCAATTTTTGCATGGTTTTTTATTTTATTTTTTACGACGTTCGCCGTGCGGGTTAAATGATGTAATAAGTTTATAGTTTGGGTCGTTACGGACGTGGCGATACCAAATATGTGTAACTTTTTTACTTTATTTTGTTTTTTTTAATAATAAAGCTGTTTGTAAGGAGAAAAAGTGGGTATTTAATTATTTTATTTTTCACTTTTTATTAAACTTTTTTTTTTCACTTTTTTTTTACTAGTCCCACTAGGGGACTTCACTATGTGATTATCTGATTGCATTTATAATACACTGAAATACTTCTGTATTGCAGTGTATTATGCCTGTCCGTGTAAAACGGACAGGCATCTGCTAGGTCATGCCAGAGGTGTTACAAATTTTTTATTATTATTATTTTTAGTAGTTATTACTTTTTCTTTAATAAAACAGTGTATCAGTGTCTGGTGCAACTTTCTAAATACTTTTTATTAAAAATTATTTTTACTTTTTGAGATACAGCTGCTTTATATCCTGAATACAGAGCAGCTGTATCTAGTGCTAAAACCTGTATCTGTCAGGTCTGTGGCACTGACTAGTACAGTGTGAGCAGGTTGGAGGGATTGGATTGCGTGTGAGGGGGAAGGAGGGGGCCCAAGTTGTGTCAACAGCCCAGGGCCCATGGTACGCTTAACCCATCACTGGTCACTATATACACAACAATTACCTTCTCCTTATCTTATTTTCTGTGTACCACCACTCTTGCATTCTCCATTTCTTCAGCAATTTGTTTTGCAATCCCTGTTTTCCTAAATGACCCAAGACACATGGTTCTAATTTGAAGTGTTTCAATTTATTGCTGCACTCTGCGACACTTTGTACTTTCATGTATACTTATTTTCTGTGTGCTGCATACTCGTATTTTGCCTACTGTAAGATATCTGCTGTACTGCAATAAACTTTATTTTTGGAGTAAAAAAAAAACTAACAAAAAAACTAAAATAGAGTTTTTGTTCTAGACGCCATACTTACGGTACATCATACTTTACGCAATGTACACAAATTTGACATAGGGAGCATTACAGGATTCATTTTGGGGTAAATGTTGGGTTTTTTTTTTGTTTGTTTTTTAAAAACTACCTTAGCTACGCTACTCTTGTTTTTTCCTGAAAAGACTTGCATAATTAATTGAGATTAGCTCCAATTTTAAATTATAAGCAAGCCCTTTGTGTCCCTCAAAAAAAATAAAAAATAAATTCCCTTTTATGTGCAGCATTCCAAAAGGGGAAACTTTGCTATGGTCATGAAGGCTTAAAACACGCCCGATCATGAAAGGGTTAATCTTTTAGTTTATGGCATGTGACCGAAATATCTTCAAATAGGAAAAAAAATTAAATACATTTGTTTGCTAACTTTTTTTTATCAAAACAGGAAACTTATCTTCCTTACCTGATTCGCAGTAAAGTAAAACTTCTCCTGAATGGAAAGGATGACCAGTCTTTATTAACATTTATTGATGATGCCATGAAGATTGAGCAGAGAAAAGTGTTAATTGAAACCTTCTTCAGTCAGGAAATGAGTCTTCTGTACATTTTACAAGATGATTTTGACCGGGCGAAATATTACATAAAAAATGGAATAGATATGTTCATCCAGGTATTATTTAATGAATATTTTATATATTACGTATATATGTATATATAGATATTATAGTAGTTCAGTTTTTTTCCAATTGTGTTTCTGATTTCAATGTTCAAACTTTTGAATGTGTAAAATACTGGTTAGTATTGTATAACGAAATGTCATTTTATGTTGATGAAATAAGATAAAAAGGCCCACGTTTAATATTCAGTTTGAGTCAGCATTGGCATAATTGGTAAAAATGTTTTTAATGGGGCAACCGTTATTGCAGTATTTTTGCAACTTCTTTCCTCTGTTAAATTGACTACAAAAAGGGATGTGGTCTTGCAGTAGGAGTCTACACCATATTTATCAAACGAAGATACAGCACATTTTAGGCGCAAATATAGGACTTCTCACAGCAAGCGCAAGAAAGAGGTTTTTCGTTTGTCTCTTGGGGACAAAGACCATGGGTAAATGCCGTTGCCACTAGGAGGCGTGACGTTAAGAATTTAAAAAAAGTGTTAACTACTCCTACAGGTACTAAGCTATTCAGTCTGTACATAAGCAGTACAAGTAACAGAACACCAGGTAATCGAATAAGATCAGAACCAGATGAGAAAATCATATCCAACAGACAAACTTACCAACATTATAATGAACAAAGGGTAAAAGCTGTTTCCCCCAATGGACTGAACAAGAAAAGGATTTTATGACGTTTACTCAAAAAATATATTCTCGTTTGTGTCATTTGCGGACACAGACCATGGGACGTCCCAAAAGCAGTGGCTGGGAACCGACAGAAAAGGACTTAAATGCACACAACACCTTGCGACCAAGGGAAACATTTGTGGACACAAAGGTATGGACCATGTAAAATTTGGTTAGTGTGTGCAAAGATAACCAGGTAGCTGCCTTGAAGAGCCAAAGCCTGATGGTGCACATCCCAGGAAGAACCAAGCACCCTAGTGGAATGAGCCATAACCCAGAATAGAGGTTTCTTTCCTCTGAGCCAGTAGACCTTGCGAATAGCCAAGCTCAGCTTTCGGGCAATTGTAGCCTTAGTGGCCGCCAAGCACTTCCTGGCACATTTCAGGACTACAAACAAGGAATCCAAGTGTCCAAAGGAGATAATAACCAAGAGGTAGACCCGCAAGGTGCGGTCCAGATCTAAATTGTGAAGAGCGTGTTTCTTGTGATGCATCGGAGACATGCAGAAGGATGGCATAACGATATCTTCGTTAAGGTGGAATGAGGAAACTACTTTGGGCAGAAAAGAGGACACCGTGTAGAGCACCATCTTACCTTGATGAGGAGACATAGAAAGGGCGGGTCATCATCTCCCGCTCTCTGCTTATCATAGACAAGCCCAAGAATATGTTAATGAATTTGTCAGTATTTTATAGAAAACAATAACAAAGTGGTTAACAAGCAACTAAACAATTGAGACCTACAAGTCAGAACCTTTCCAGGACTTCTGCTGCTGTTGGCACTGGGACCACCGTATTCTTTCTGCAGACCAGTAAGATCTGCCTTTTTGCACCCCCTCCTCCATTCTTAAATCCTTCTCAGACATTGAACCAGTAAATAAAAGTAGGGGACACCATATAGGAAGAAAATTCTAACCTCAGGCAGCCATTCTACCCTTCTAAGGGTGTCACAGCCCTGCTACTTGCAGTATATTGTGGACTCCTAGTCACAATTTTTTCCCCATACATTTTACATATGTGAACCTGTGATCTTTCTTCGCCACAGGCAATCGGACAAACCTTTCTCCTCCTACTCAGAGTTTTAACCCCTTCCCTCCACAGCCATTTTTTGGATTTTCACTTTTGTATTTTCCTCCCCACCTTCCAAAAGCGATAGCTCTTTTATTTTTCCATCAATATTGCCGTATGAGAGCTTGTTTTTTGCGGGACGAGTTGTAGATTTTCACAGCACCATATAATGTAGTGGGAAACAAGAAAAAAAAATAAAATTCATGTGGGGTGGAATAGGAAAAAAGAGTGATACCTCAACCTTTTTGGTGGTTTTGATTTTACAGCGTTCACCGTACGGTAAAAATGGCATGTTAACTTTATTCTGCGGGTCAATACCATTACAGCGATACCAATTTGATATAGTTTTCTTTATGTTTTACTACTTTTACAAGGGGAAAAAAACTGATTGGTAAAAATAAAGTTTGAGTTTTGTCGCCACATTTTGAGAGCCAGAACGTTTTTATTTTACTGTCGATTTAGCCGTGTGAGGGCTTATTTTTTGCGGGGCGAGCTGCAGTTCATATTGGTACCATTTTGGGGTATGTGAGACTTTTTGATCACTTTTTATTTGATTTTTTTGTGGGAGAAGAAGGGACCAAAAAACAGCAATTCTGAGGTTTTTAATTTTTTGTTTTTTACAGCGTTCACCGTGCGGACTAAATAATGATATATTGTAGTAGTTCAGACTTTTACGGACGCGTCAATACCAGTTATGTTAGCTTTTTCTTTTTTTTTTACATTGTGCTTGAGTAAAAATGGGAACAGGGTTTTTTTTTGTGCTTTTAATTTTTTTTTATCTGTTAAAAAAACGTTATTTTACTGTTTTTTACTTGTTCCCCTAAGGGACTTTAACCAGCGATCGTTAGATCGCTTGCACGATATACTGCAATACTAATGTATTGCAGTATATCGCGATTCTGACAGTCTCCTATGAAGCCCTGCCGGAGGCAGGGCTTCATAGGAGTACAGAGATGGCGGACCTGGGGGAGTTCGTCAGGCCCCCAGCCAGCTGTGCCAACCAACGACTCGCCACGGGAGGGCCGTTGGGACGTTACAGGAGGTCGCCCCTCTGTTTTTAGTCATTTAAATGCCACGATCATTATTGAACGCGGCATTTAACGGGTTAAACAAGCAGGATCGCGCTCGAACGGGATCCCGCTCGTTACCTGGAACTGTCGGCTGTAACACACAGCCGACACACTCGCTCTATCGAGCGGTCTCAGCCCGTGAGCCCGCTTCATATTCCCCCACCCGGCGTGCGCCGTATATATACGGCGGATGTCGGGAAGGGGTTAAGAGAGAGTTTCGAAAGAATGGAAACATTGTAATAATATATTTGCCCAGATCCCTCCTGGATCCTATATATCCTTTTCCAGAGGATTTTTCTTCAAAATGGGTGAAGCCTCCGGCTGTGGATCTTCCGGCCTCCCATCTTCCGGCCTCCCATCTGGCCAAGGCGACTACTCTTCCTTTGGCAAACTCCGCCTCATTTTGCGATCCTCTATTACGCGGCATTGACTTTTTCTCCAGGTCCTCCTTTGAGGCCGCTTGCTCCGTAATGCTGCCAATCTTGGCTTCCTCATGGGTCAGCAAAGCCTGTACTGAATGGGTTCGCCAGCTTCGTCATGGACTCCGTTTAATCGGCCCACTGAAGATCTGGTGAATATCTCTCAACAGCTATCCGATGCTACCAAATATGCTCGCACCTCTTCCATGGTCACCATGCGCCGGACACCATTCATCAAATTCTGGTCTCCCGAGACTGCTTCTTAAACAGACCTTGACGGCTCTTCCCTTTGTTGGCTCCTGCTTTTTCTGAGCTCGCTTTGACAAAATCATCTTGGAAGCAAGAGATGGGAAAAATACTCGCCTTCCTCAGACCGACTTCAGACGACCTTAGTATACGGCCGTTAAAACAACGACCATCACACAGACACAGGTATTTCAATGGGGCCGTTCACATGGCTATTGTTTCAATGGACAGTTAAGGGTCCGTTGAAAAATAGAACGTCCTATTTTTTTCCGTTTTCTCTGATCCCCCAATAGACTCAAGTCTATGGGTAAATCTGGCCCAAGGCTTGTCTTTCTCCAAATGCAAGAAAACCGGGACCTTCTCTTTGTCCCTTTCACAGATTTCTCAGTCCACAGGCATCCGGACAGCAGTCCCATCAGGACTTAGAGAACACGCCTTCTTTCAAGCCTTGCTCCTCTTGGCACTCCCGCCCTCCGGTCGCAAAGTGTTTCAGGCATCTGGAGTAGATTCTAAAGTCCTTTTCGGTTCCCACCCATGTGACTTCTTTAAGGCGTTCCATGGACTTCACCCCCCCCCCCCTCCCCAATGATACAAGCGCAAAAACAGGATTTTTTTGAGTATTTGCCACAAACTCCTTTTTTCATCAAGTCCTTTGGGGGGGACACAGCTCCCACCCTTTTTTTTGTTATGAATTTAATAAAGTTGTTAATCGGTTATGTTTTTCTTCTATGGTTCTGATATTATTTTATCACCTTGTGCTCGACTTCTCCTACTGCTTCTGTGCAGACTGACTAGCAGAGTGCCTGTAGGAGGGGTATATACTGTAGGAGGAGTCAACTTTTTTTCCTTTTCTAAATCTAAATTCAGCACAATTAATCGACGTCCTCTTGTGAATTTCGGTTTTATCAATTATTTTCCCTCGGTTTAAACTGTATCTGCATTTTCAGGACGCAGATACAGTATAATTCAATGGTAGAGTAGGGGGCCGTATGGTTCCTGCTCTACCATTCACTATGTATCGCTGAACGTGAGGCAGTGACTCAATCACACCTGTCTATGCCGTGCCGCACAGACCAGAGGAGCAGAGGGATCTGCTCCACTCGTCGTTGGAACGGGGCTAGGTGAGTATGTATATTACTATTTTTATCATGCACTATTGGGGGCAGCTGTGGGGGCATTATGCAGTGTGGGGACAGCTATGGGGAACTTTATACTCTGTGGGGTGCAGCTATGGGGGTATTAAACTGTGTGGAAGTCAGTTATGGGGGCATTATACTATGTAAAGGCAGCTATGGGGACATTATACTGTAAGGAGGACAGTTATAATGTGTGGGGGCAGTTATGGGGCATTATACTCTGGGGAGCACTATGGGGGTATGTGGTGGCAGTGTCACGGGGTATATTACATACAGTAGAATACAGCAGGCTCGGGATAAATATGAATTCAATGGCGTAGCATGCAAATAGGGGTGTGCTACGCAAAAAGGGTGTCGCCTAAATAATTGTTTAATAATCTTAAGGTTACATGTTCAATTAATCGCGATTTTGATTTAGGCCATAATCACTCAGCCCTACTATGTAGATAGTTTCACATAATCACCAGAACTGAGGAGACCAAAAATCTCTTTGATCCAGATGCCGGTAAACAATAAATTGACTGATTAAAGAGGCTCTGTCACCACATTATAAGTGCCCTATCTCCTACATAAGGAGATGGGCGCTATAATGTAGGTGACCGCAGTGCTTTTTATTTGAGGGATTTTTAGCTTTATGCTAATTAGTTTCTTAGTGCCCAACTGGGCGTGTTTTTACTTTAGACCAGTCAGCGTCATACACTTCTCCCCATTCATTTACATATATATATATATATATATATATATATATATATATATCGCTATGTGCAGCCACATACACAAACACTAACGTTAATCAAGTGTCCTGACAGTGAATATACATTACCTCCAGCCAGGAGGTGATGTGTATTCAGAACAGAATCCTGACACTTCTGAATTTTTTCTGTGAGATTACAGCAAGGCAAGCGTAATCTCGCGAGATTACGCTGTAAACTGTCATTTAAAACGAGATTACGTTTGCCTTGCTGTAAATATCACAGAGATGCTACAGAAGTGTCAGGATTCTGAATAGACATCACGTCCTTGCTGGAGGTAATGTATATTCATTGTCAGGACACTGCAGTAACGTTCTAGTGTGTTTATGTGGCTGCACATAGCGATATAGCTATATCGCTATGTGCTGTGTAAATGAATGGGGAGAAGTGCATGACACTGATTGGTCAGCGTCATACACTTCTCTCCACAACGCCCACTTTGTCTAAAGTAAAAACACGCCTAGTTGGACATTAAGAAACTAATTAGCATAAAGCTAAAATCGCTCATAAAGTGGTAAAAATAGATTTTTTCTAAATAAAAAGAACTGCTGTCACCTACATTATAGCGCCCATCTCCTTATGTAGGAGATAGGGCACTCATAATGTGGTGACAGAGCCTCTTTAAGTGCAAGGGTTGATTTAGATGTGTAACTGCTTCTCACCCAAGTTGTAGCAAAAAATGAAAAAAGCACACCCCCCCCCCCCTTCTGAATGTGGCAATCAAGAGAGCACATCCCCTCTCTCATTGGTAAGGAATCTGATAGCATGAACTCCTTTATCACCCCACTGGGTTACTGGAGGCTGTACAGGGGAGATATGACAGTGACAGGCTGTGATCTTTCTTCCTGCTGTCACTTGCAGCTTCCCCCTCCTACCCCTACATTACAGAGACACAAAACCAGGAGGTAAAACTTTTCTTTCTGCTCCCCAATTTTCAATGAGTTCTGCACCCCAAATTTATCCAAAGTCCTTATGTTCTAGTCATGGCAAGCATTTAATGTCATGACTCATTACATATGTCCATAGCAGTAAAAGAGTAAAGGCTTTGTACAGATTTGCACTGATTTATTTAATTATTTATTTTCATTTGCTTTTTAAATGCAAAATTAAAGGGGTTTTCCCATAATCATTATTTCTCTTTTATCCATAGGATAGGTGATAAATATCTGATCGGTGGGGGCCCAAACGCTGGAACCCCCACCGATCACAAGAACAGGCATACCTTGCTGTTCCTGGAAGCCCCATAGGATAGGAGCAGTAGTGCGCGTAGGCAGGAATCGCTGTATAAGTGTAGAGAGGGAGGAGGGAACTCACAGCAGAACCTGCAGGGGGAGGGGAGAGATCACACACAGGCAGCATCGGTGTCGGCACTAGAGATTACACATGAGTTGTATTGGTATCTACAGAAGGAGAAAACTGGAATAAAGCTGCACTGATACATGAGAGCTAGTCAAGGCAGCAGCCTCATCCTGGATTCACAGAAATCACATCGAACATGTATTACTGAGAGGGACACAACCACAGGAGCCAAGCTTGAAAGTAGAAGCATGTTTCAAACTATGTATCAGGGGTTCTGAGCTCTGAATATGACTGGAGTCTTGAACGAATGGCTTATTCAGGCGAGCAGTTTTTAACTCGTCCGAGGACAAAATATGATTTTGCATCAGTTTTTTTATACTCTTGACTGCAGTTTATTAGTTTTTTTTTCTGTCCAGATGGCATCAATGTGCCATCCATTTTTCACGTCCAGGAAAAAAAAAACCTGAAGAAGGTCCTCAATTGTCCCAACCCACGGAAAACACCCCCAGGATGGTCACATGGCCGCATAAACTTTATTTTCTATTGGTTATAACGTGGAGAGAATTGTGAGATATATCTCGTTCATATTTTTGGCTTATGATGTTTTAATTCAGGACCATTTACTCCAGGCAATCTTTTCTGAAAAATGGAACGGATGGCATTCTCTTGGCCTCTTTTCACGCAGACCCATTGACTTCTCTGAGTCATTCCTATGTGAAAAACGGACAAGGATAGAACATGCTGCTGTTTTTTTTATGAAGGACAAATGGTCAGTGAAAAAAAATTACGTCTGAATTGGCCAATTAACTAAAATGGTTCAGTGTTCACTCCTGGTGCTGTTTGTTCTAGGTGCGGACCACACCTGAAAGTGAAAATCATTCATCTGAGTGCAACTTTTTTTTAACACAAGGTAACCTCTCGCATATGTAGAAAAGAAGGTTTCCATGTCAAAGGTGTCTTTAGCTTTTAAACAGGCATACATTTCCAAATGCGTGACATTTATTAAAAGGCATTCGCTTTGTAGTATATTGCTCCAAAATATGCCGTTATTTATAAATGTGGGTCTGTGTGTTTAACTGAATGAGTGACAGTATTTTATTTAATTTTTCTTAGAACTATTCAAGTATTGACTCCCTACTATATCATAGCCGATTAACAGAATTGCAGACTGTTCAAGCCTTAACGGAGACTCAGGATTTTATCAACTTTATCTGCATTCCTGGTATTTCATTTTGCATACTGTATCAGCATTTATGCATTTAAAAAAAATGCAAGCAATTGCGTCTGTGAATCTTTCACTTCGTAGTCAAAATTTGTTTTTGCGGCTATTTTCTGCGGAACTTATTTAGACTGTGACGTGTGAACCCAAACTTAAAGGGGTTTTTGCTCTATTATGATCATGTCTTATTTTATAAAATGCTGTAAATAAGTAAAGTCTGCCCTTTGAACTTATTAACAAATGTGTAGCAGTTGCATGTAAAATGCCCCCAAAGTGCCCTTTATCCTATTAAACTATTGTTTTGAATTTATTGCCATTAACTGCGTCCTCCTGCAGTCGACATTTAGGCAGAACAAGCGTGCGCAGTTTCATTCTATTGATGCCTGTTACGGAATTCACAGGGCAAGTCTGCGCAGTAAAGTTCATAGAACAGGTGGTTGAATGCCAACACATGCCTAGTACTGACCATCAGCGTGCTAGTCCGATGCCACATGAACCACCAGTGATGAGATTCCTCAGCAACGCTGCAGTTGCTACAGTATCACAAACAAGTTAATTGAAAACGGGACTGTGTACATGAGCGCTCAGGTCACGTGGGAGGCTCCGCTGGACTGCCAATTTTCCTTTGTGACTTTTAAAAAGATAATGGAACCACAAGCGTACATAAGAATAATGAGCAAACATAGAATGTTTCTGAATACACAATAGACTTGCTTAGGGGTATGGGTGAGGGTTGGGGAGATTTAAAAAAAAAAAAATGCCTCATGTTGTGTAAACCCCTTTAAAGGTCCCTTGTTCTTTCTCACCAGCAAATTTGCATCCACTTATTACAAGTCCGGAGATGGATTAACAAGCTCCATCTGAGCACATTACCCAAACATCTATGTATGTACACAGGGTGGTAGACTCCTGTAGCACTAGTTAAGAAATATGATATACAGTAGGATCCATTCACACGTTGCGATTCACATGTAGAACTGCATCGAAAAACCGCATGCTTTTTCACCTCGGTTTGGTGCGTTTTTCAATGTGGTTTCGTTTTTTACCACATCAAAAAAACGCACCAAATCGTGGTAAAAATGCATGTGGTAGTGGGATGTGTAGTTTTGTTTTATAGCATTTCTAACCGCACCTCAACCACAATGTGTGAATAGACACACATGTTTTACCTGCAGCATACAATATGTACAAACTTCAAACAGATCAAAAATACAAAGAACAAAACAAGAAATATTAATTCCGTTACATTTACCCCTTCCTGCTGCAGCCAGTTTTCACCTTTCTGACAGAGCCACATTTTCAATTTATGTGGTTATAACTTTGGAATGCTTTTACCTATCCCAGCGATTCTGAGATTTTCACGTGGCATATTGTACTTTGTTAGTGTTAAATTTTGGTCGATACATTCCTTGATTATCTGTTTTAAAAACCAATATTTATCGAAAACCTAGGTGTTGTTGACACCACAGGTGGTTTCCAGAAACTAGTAAGGAGGTGGATGTTGCAGAGTAAAAATGGCAATTTTTCCATAGATCTGCCATTTTAATATAAAAAATGTTCTCCTCCGCTTTTGTTGCCGCTCTATTTATTGTGCTGTGACTGCAGCAAGCACAGGTGTTTTCCAGAAATTAATGCAATGTTACAACAAATATGCCATTTCAGTGCCCAAAATATTGTGCCCTGCTGATGCCACTGGATTCCCACACCACATAAATTAAGAGGGTTCTTCTGGGTATGGCAACTGCTATTTGGGAGCACTGCAGGACTCAGAAGGGAAATAGCACCATTTGCTTTTTGAAGTGCGGATTTTGCTCGTATTTCAGTTTATAATGTGGCATCGTGTAAGCTGGGTAAAGTGGTATAATAATGGGATAGATAAATAAATAATACAATTATCCATAGATACTTGGTACGCTTTGAAGCAATCCTTTTTATGCACAGGCTTGTGTCATTCTGATAAAAGGTGTCCTTTCTTATTCCCCTTTTGGCACACACTCTGCACCTTTCTTCATCCCTGACTTGCTGGAGCCATAACTTTTTTTTATAGACGTACTAGTATGAGGGTTGTTTTTTTTTTGGGTTGTTTTTTGCAGGACAAGTTTTTACTGGTACAATTTTTGTGTTTGTGTCAATTCGTGTCTGGAGCCACCTAGGTGACCGTGTACCAGTCAATTTTCTTGTGCAGGAAAATACAAAGCGAATCTTCTTTGAATATAAGACCATTCTTGGCACTTTTTGTTTCTAAGCTTGGACAGCTGATCTAGCTTCAAAACGCTTTAATGGGTCTACATTTTGCTGATCCCTGTTTCTTGGTCCAGGACTGCACTATATTCCTTCTGAGTTTATTGGTAACAGGAGCTCTTACTTGCCCCAGAATGACTGCAAGGTCCTCTTTTTTCTTTTTTTTTCACCATCGAGAGTCTGGTTCTAAGTTTGCTGTTTATCTTTTGGTGGCTTCTTCTAGTTTCTCCTACTGCTTGTATACCAACTAATTTGCCGGTGCCTGCCTGAGGGTTATAGCCTGAGTTGGAGCAGCTAATACTTTCTAATTGCTTAGCTAAATGGTGCCATTTAAAAGTACACATCGTTCAGCAAAATATCAAGCCCTCACATGGCTCTTTTGAGGTAAAAAAAAATAACTATTAGTTTAGCCTGGCTGCCCAGCACTATTTAGGTGCTTAGATAGTGCTGAGCAGCCCGCCTAATCTAATAGCATGTGCGTAATTAAAGGGACAATGTGGGTACCGAAAAGTATTAGCAGTGCACTCACTGCAGTATGTAAGTTAATTTACATTCCGCCCACACCCTCCCCCCCCCCCCCCCCACACCGTCGCTCTGATTATGAGATTTTAATCGATTTTTAGAGCTCCGGCGGGGGATCGGAAGTCTAGTGGCAGTGTCTTCCTTCATGATGACACAACTCTTGATCATATGACCGGGCCCACTGTACTCTATATAATCGCTGTAGCTGTAATACCCCTTTAATAGGCTGCGAGCCGGCGTTGTGCACTGCACGTAACCGTGTGACTGGCACCCTTGTATAAGCTTTATCTGTGTGCAATGATAATACTAACCACCCACCCCCCTCATGAATAGTAAGTGTGAGAGTGGTTGTTTATCAGTATTTTGCACCTGTGTAAACTTCCTCCATGTAGCATTGTTCTTGTGTGCATCCTTCTTGGAGCTGATGATTGAGCCTGCCCTTGTATCAGTAAGTATGGCCTTTTTTGTGTGTGATCTTTTTAAAGTAAATATATCTCTCTTCAGCCTGTGTGAAGAGCAGAGACTGGCCTGCAAACAGCAAGTAGGGAAAGGAGGAGAATCTGTAATACTTCTCCGGTACCTATATGGAATCAGATGACCCCAGGGGTAACATGGACTTGTATTCAAGATATCTCCACTCTCCACTTTTCAATAAGAGAGCATACTTACTCTTTGTTTGTCACATATGGGTTATTTTTTCTTTTTTTTCCCTTTTACTCCATGGCCTGGCCATTTTACCACTTAGATACCACTGTCAGCTTTAAACACGGCATCTAAGTGGTTTTACACTCAAATAACATTTCCTTGCAGATAATTAGTATTTCCGCTTTCATAACATCTTGTACCATACCACGAGCTTGGCAGTTTCTGTAACCCCCGACCACCTAATAGGAGGCAGGGGGAGCCAAGCAAGTTAAAACAGGGTTTAGGTGGCCCCGTTCTAGCGATAGGTGCGGGTCCCAGAGGTGGGTATGCCATAAATGTTTAAGATAAGAAAACCCCTTTAAGTTTTTTTGAATTCCTTCTTTCGTTGTTAGACTTTGTAAGGGTATCTTTGCCTTTTGTAACATTGCTTTTACAATCCAATATCGCAATAGTTTTTAGACATGGTTTTATATTATTAAATACGTACTGTCAGTTATAAAATTAGAATTAAGTACTGATTATTGCTTTTAGGTAATTTATCATCATTGCCCTCCCTGAGAAGGCTGTTCCATCTCTGGATGAGTCGATATCCAGATGAGAAAATGGATCCCATGCACATCTGGGATGATGTAATTACTAACAGGTATACATTTTTATAGTCCGATTAAAACTAAAAAATCTTATGTGATTGTTGTCGTATTACCCATTTATGAACTTTGTTTTTCATAACTAAAATGTTGTCATTCTCATGTGTTAAGGTGCTTCTTCCTGGATAAAATCAAACAAAAGCTGTCCAGTCAGCTTGTGGATGAAAGTATGGAAATTGACAGTATGACTGAGGACAGTGAGGCAGTGCAAGCCGACAAGCAAGAAGATATTAACTTTCTCATTAAAAAATGCAAATTTGTTATGAAAATTAAGATGATTGACAGTGCCCGGAAACAGGTAACCAAATTCTGAAATAAACAACATGAGGTATTCGTTACATTTTTTATTGATGCTTGGTGCAATTTTAGAGCTCTATTAATAATTGTCCAAATATAATACACTTTATCAGTTTTGCCTTCCTATGTTTGTTCAGCTGACTAAAGGGGGTTTTACAGTGGGCGATTATCGGACAGACGAGTGTTCATAGAACGCTCGTTGCCGATAATTGTCCTGTGTAAACAGGGCAGCGATCAACAGATGCTCGATCATCTGCTGGTCGTATCATTTTAAAAAAGTTAAATATTATCGTTGTCTGCAGCACATCTCCCTGTGTAGACAGGGAGACACGCTGCCGACATGATGATAATGTATGGGGACGAGTGATCGGAGTAATGACTGCTTGTCCATTACTCAGTGTGACAGGAGGAAACAAGCGCAGATCATTGATGTCTCGTTGATTGGCGCTCCCTGCACCGGCCGATTATCGTCTGGTGTAAAAGGGCCTTTATGCACCACTTTGTCTTGTTTTCATGTACAAAGTACTTTTATCTTTTGTAGAACAACTTTTCTGTTGCCATGAAACTTTTGAAAGAACTTCATAGAGAGTCAAAAAGCAATGAAGACTGGTTGGTGAAATGGGTTCACAGTTACTGTCGTTTCAGTCACAGCCGAATCCAAAGCCAAAGTAATCCAGAGAAAATATTGACTGTACTGAAAACTGTCTCATTACTAGGTAAGAATTATTCAAAAAGACATCCTTATGTTCTCAGAATATGTATAATGTGTATAATTCCTGACTGCCTAATAGGAATAGACATTGGCATAAAAGGGTCAGATGCCGATTTACTATATATTTACATTTTTAGGATTAATGGCATTTAAATTGCTGCTTCCTTTGGGCTTATAAGTAAGGCTGAGTTCACACTTGCGTTATCCGTTCCGTTCTGCCCCGTCATAGGAGTAGCAAAACATCATTTTACAGGGTGCTGGATCCGCACAACGGACACCAACAGCGCACGACCGGCCCCATTGACTTATAATTGAGTCCATCGTTTTCACGGAAGGAATAGCGCCGCATGACTAAATCTGTGACAGTGGCTCCTTACAGAACCTCCGACGCAGATGTAAAGGGAGCATAAAGTGGGCAGTGTCTCTTTCAATAATTGATGGTCTTCCCTGTTTGAGCTTGCATATACAAATGAAGAAGGGCACTTGAACTCATAAGCCCAGGATCAGTAGGGATTCATTTATACAGAATTTATTCCCACAAAACTATTTCAGTCTTCAGGTGTTCCTGTACAATTACCTCAGATAGAACCGCATGTTCACTGTGACAGTTCACTTTTTAAAGGCTTTATTTATAATTTTGCTTATAAATGAACAATACAGGCAACAAGAACATAAAACATATAGTCCAGTCTACCAGTGTATTACCCAGGGTATAGCGCACTCAAGCAATGAAACTGCATTGTCCATACCAGAGATTGTTCTAAATTGCAGAGAGTATACAAGGAAGACAAGAAGTCAGGTACCTCGTCACACTGGTTTACAAGCCGCAACTGACCAATCTGCTGCAAACATTCAACCAAGCATTAATAACCAAACCAGGTGCTGCCCCCCATCGTGCCCCCTCCCCAGAAACTAGGGGCCAAGCCCTAATACTAGGCTAGTGTCATGGGAAGGTTATTGGAGGGCAAAACGCAACCTCAGAATATGAGCCTACAAAGTAGAATCTTCTATGTCTATGCCATCTCGTCCATATTTTCTCAAACTTACAGGGACTTTTTCTATTTATAAACAATATCTTATATAGAGGAACATACAAGTAGTCTTCTCCGCTTTACTTCATTGATACTGCAGAGGCTCTCCCCCTTCCATGACAAGCAGGGAAAAAACTATTTATAATGGATGCTCTGCAGTGGACAGAGAATCACTATGCAGAGAACTAGCTATCGACAGCGTGTCCACCAGCTCTCCGCTCATTAGGTGGCGCCAAACTATGTCATTAAATGTCATAGGTCTGCACTGGATTATTTATTTGTAAATTTCATTTTTTATGATTCATGCAATGAATATGATATTTAATGGTGGGACAACTCCTTAAAACTTATATTTAAGTTGGAGTGTGCTTGACTTTACAGGTGTATTTCAGGAAGTAGTGAAAAGCTGGTAGTGAAAATGATTTGAATGTAATTGTTTTTCATTCCACTGGCAATTAGGAATTTAGGAAAATGGCTTTAGTCTTTTGCTCACTGTGTGTTATGTTTTCTAATTTTACAGAGGAGAGCAGCCCTGAATATTTAAAGACATCTCCCCAGGCATTCAGATATCACAATATGTTACTGGGTGCCACTTATAGTATAATGGGTGATGCATTGAGCGAGGAGCCAGACAGTCTGAATAAAATTGAGGAATCAAAGGCTATTAAAGTAACAGAGCTTGCAGGGACAGCAGAGGAGGTAAGTGTGAACTCACATCACCGCTATAAATCAATTATTATTATTACTACACAAAAGCAGGACTAATTTGGGAGCTTTGTGTTTAACCCCTTAATGACAAGCCTATTTTAGACCTTAATTAGAGATGAGCGAACTTATGAGAAGTTCGGCTGGTTCGCCGAATTTCACGAAAAAGTTTGATTCGGACCGAACTAGTTCTGACTGAACCTGTAATTTCCGTGCGCCGAGCATGGTACTGTCCAGGGTGCTGAAAGAGTTAATGGGCTGCACATACTCTTTCAGCAACCTTGACAGTACCATGCTCGGCGCGCGGAAAATAAAATTTTAATGTAATAAAAAATAAATACGTTCATACTTACATTCCTCCTGTCCGGCCTCCAGCGATGACGTTTCATCCATGTCGCCGCTGCAGCCAATCACAGGCTGTAGTGGTGGTCACGCACGTCAGGATGACGTCAGAAAGCCGGCCACCAGGGATGACGCTTCATCCCACGTGACCGCCTCTGCAGCCAATCACAGGCTGCAGCGGCCTCTGCAGCCAATCACAGGCTGCAGCGGCCTCTGCAGCCAATCACAGGCTGCAGCGGCCTCTGCAGCCAATCACAGGCTGCAGCGGCCTCTGCAGTCAATCACAGGCTGCCGCGTCAGGAAAGAAGGTCGGCCTGGAGGAAGAAGAGGGACTCGTCACCAAGACAACGACCGGGTAAGTATGAAATGCTTTTTATTTTATTTTTAATCAGCAGCCTCTTTTCTCTATCAGTGATTGATAGAGACAAGTGGCTGCCGATTAGTATAATATTTTTGTAATGTTTTTTTCTGCCCGCCCGGGTTCGGTCAAAACGTGTTCGGCCGAACCCGGTGAAGTTCGGATTCGCTGCGAACCGAACTTTTCGCGATGTTCGGACCGAAACCGGGTTCGGTTGTCCCGGTGCGCTCATCTCTAACCTTAAAGGAACAGTGTCACGGAAATTTTTTTTTTTACATCAGTTTGATTTTAGTGTTTTATTAAAAACTTTTTTTTTTTTTTTTTTTCTTTATCCAGATTTTTATTTTGAAAAAAGGCATTTTAACATCATATAAAACATTGTACAATTTTGTCAAGAAATTTTCACGCAGTACAAAATATAAATTTTTCACAGTATGAACAGTATATGAGATGCATGAACATCAATGGGAGGTAGCCTCCCAGCCATCTAAAGTAATTATGAATCGAAATACAGTGGTACTAACTGTACCATGTTCATATAAAGATAGTGCAATAAACATGGGGACCAAGCCCCAATGAAGTAAGAGTTGGTACGTATAAGTGCCACAAATATAATATAACACCAACACAAGACACCAGACAACAAAGGGAAATACAAACAGACATAGCGCATGGTATAAGATCATAGATGCTGCTCAGAACCTTCCATCCAGCCAGAGAGGTAGATCAGTACCACCCCGGAATCCAGACCACACTGCCCAAGTTTGGACGAAGAGCACAGACTTGCCCCTGTCAGCGGACAGCAATTCCTCCATCCTCATAATCCCGTTCACCTCAGTTACCCATTCCGTCAAAGAAGGGACAGTGTGAGACTTCCAATGCCTAGGTATCACCGTTCTCGCCGCAGTCAGGAAATGCCTAAAGACACCCCTTTTGAGGTGTGGGAGTGATCCAGGAACCATGGAGAGTAATCCAATAGAAGCCGAGGTCGGAACCTCAGTGTGAAAGAGCTTGTTACCCAAGTCAAAAATCTTTCCCCAAAAGGGACGTATCCTGGGACAATCCCACCATATATGCAACATGGTTCCAGGAGCCTCCCCACACCTCCAACAATCAGCAGACACCTCAGGAAATATCCTATGCAACAAAGCAGGACAACGATACCATCGGGTGAGTATTTTGTAGTTTTTTTCTTGAGCAAAACAAGACATTGGCAGTTTGTGAGCTAAAAGGAAAGAAGTACCCCATTCCTCTTCCGAATGTTGAACCCCCATTTCCTCGTCCCATGCAATCGTGAATGACAGTTGAGAGAAAGAGAATTTAGGTAAAAGAATCCCATGTAAATAGGACAAGACATGAGAGGGAGCAGTAGATAAAGATAAATAATTTTCCAAAGGAGTCTTGTCCTGTAAACACACCAGACAGTCTCCCAGGGAAGAAAGATAGGAACGTAACTGTAGGTATGACCACCAGGTTGATCGTCTCCCCGGGCAGGCCCCAGAGACAGCATTCATTGATAAGATGGCACCGTCAGGAGTAAGGGTCTTAGCCAGATATCCACCCTCTCCTCTCTCCCAACAGAGGAATGTATCAACACCCACCGCCGGAGGGAAGGAGGGGTTGTCAAAGAGAGGAGTCAGAGGACCCGGGCGATGAACAAGGCCCGCAGCACCAAAGACTCTCTCCCAGACTGCAAGAAACTGACGTGTGAGAAAGGGCAAAGATAGCAAGTGGCGCTGCTGTACAGTCAACCACGGCAGAGAAGTTAATGCAAGAGGAGACATATCTCTTTCAATGCGCACCCATTGCTTACCTGTTTCCGAGCGGAACCAGTCCACTACCCTCATGATCAATGCAGCTTGATGGTAACGTTTAAAGTCTGGGAGACCCGTGCCCCCCTCTACTTTTGGACGACTAAGGATAGCAAAACGAATACGAGGCTTAGAAGAGCCCCATACAAATTTAGTTATGACCCTGTGCAGGGTCTTAAAAAAACCAGATGGTACTACAATAGGGACGGTCTGGAATAGGTATAAAAATTTGGGCAAAATATCCATTTTGACCGCGTTGATACGCCCAAACCATGACATACGATTCCCACCATATTCTGCCAATTCCTTCAGAGTACGCTGCAGAATAGGCGTGTAATTCAAGGCGAACAGATCTGCCTGTTGCGTGGGAACATGTACCCCCAGATATTTTATGGACGTAGTTTGCCATTTGAATGGGAAAACCCGAGCGAGATGGGCAGCTAGAGGAGCATCAAGAGATATATTCAAGGCCTCAGATTTAGAGTAATTAACTTTAAAATTACTTAGATGACCAAACCGCTCAAATTCCTCAGTCAAAGATGGCACATAAATCATGGGAGTTGTAATGTACACAAGGAGATCGTCTGCATAAAGCGCCAATTTATGATGTTGTGCTCCAACACGCACCCCTTGAACATTAGGATTGCTCCGCAGTGCCACGGCCAGGTGTTCCATAACCAGAACATAAAGCAGAGGCGAGAGTGGACACCCCTGTCTCGTGCCATTAGCAATAGGTAGGGAATCAGATAGAAGTCCATTAACACGGACCCGAGCCGTAGGTCTATGGTATAACGCCATTATCCTATCTACCATAGTAGTGCCAAGGCCAACCTGCGCCAGGACACTGCGGAGGAACACCCAGTGCACCCTGTCAAAAGCCTTTTCGGCATCCACCGAGAGTAAGCACATCGGTATCTTACGGGATTTGCAGTATGAAGTTAAAAGGAGAGTTTTGTTAGTATTATCCCGCGCTTCCCGACCGCGTATGAACCCCACCTGATCATCCAATATCAAGCCCGGCGACAAACGAGAGGCAAGCAGCTTCGCAAAGAGTTTTACATCTACATTAATTAATGAAATGGGTCTGAAGTTAGCGCAAGATGTTGGATCCTTGCCTGGCTTTGGTAAGAGGGTAATGTGAGCCTCGAGGGACTGGGGCGCAAAGGGACACAAGGTAAACACAGAGTTAAAGACTTTGGTCAAGAAGGGAGCCAGTTGAGTCTTAAAAGTTTTATAGAATTTATTGTTAAATCCATCGGGCCCTGGACTCTTGCCCAAGGGTGAATCTCCAATGGCATGCTCCACTTCTGATTCTACAAAATCTTCCTCGAGCCCCGAGGCCTCCCCAGCTTCCAAGGACGGCAACGCAGTATTATGCACATAATGATCAATTTTATCCCGCAACGCCTCAGCCTGCATATCATGAAATTGACCTTTGATATTATACAAGGCCGAGTAATAATGTCTAAAGCAATCAGTAATACCCGCCGGGTCATGAACCTCGCTGCCCGAGGGAGATAGAATTTTAGGGATGTAGGACGCTTGTGTACGGGGATGTAATATACGCGCCAAGGACCTACCACACTTGTCCGCAAATTCGTAGGAGTGCTTCCTCATCCGATCCCTGAACCGAGCGTGGGACTGATCTATGAGGGAGCGTAAGGATTCTCTCGCTGTAGTAAGATCTGCAAAAATCTGTGAAGATGGAATCCGTTTATGACATAATTCCAAGTCCCGAATCTGATTCAGGAGACGAGTAATAGTTACCCCTTTCTCTCGCTTCAAACGTGCCCCATGTTGTATTAGGACTCCTCTAATGACACATTTCAGTGCCTCCCACTGGAGTGGCAAGGGGGTAGGGTCATGCTCATGGACCTCGAAAAAACCGGAAAGCGAGTCCTTAAGGGCCGACACACACACTGTATCCCGTAATAAATTATCATTAAGTTTCCACGACTGAAAATTCGGGACCGAATCAGGAAACGTAAGAGTCAGAAACACCGGGGCATGATCTGACCAGATCATGGGACCCACATTAGTAGTAGGATGCCAGGTAAGCAAATGGTGACTAATCAAAAAAGCGTCTATCCGACTGTACATGTTATGCAATGAGGAGAAGTAAGTATACTCTCTTACCTGAGGGTGCAGAATCCTCCACACGTCAATCAATTGCATGGAATGCATCACAGTCTTTAGTGCCCCTAAGTGTGATTTAGGAACCGTAGACCTGCCCGAGGAGGTATCAAGCCTGGAATCAAATGTCAGATTAAGGTCTCCTCCCACAATTAAAACTCCCTCGGTGAACTCTTTTAATTTCCTCAAAAACAAACACCCCACTCTGGCCTGGTCCTGATTGGGGAGATATAAGTTTGCCAGGGTAAAAATCTTATTGCGTATGGACAATTTGAGAAAAACATACCGACCCCCTGGGTCAACCAAAACATCAATGAGTTTATGAGAAAGGGACTTGTGGAGACATATACTAGCCCCTTTGGACTTGGATTCCGGGTTGGCACTGTGAAACCAAATCGGAAAATATCGGTTTGTAAATTGTGGCGTATAGCCCACCTGGAAGTGAGTCTCCTGTAGGAGCAAAATATGTACTCGCTCTTTGTGCATGTTATATAGAATTTGCGAGCGTTTTTCCGGGACATTAAGCCCCCTAGCATTAAATGTACAGACTTTCAATTGCGCCATCACTATCTCCCACCAGAGGAGCACACAAATAAAATGCGCTAAAGTAGCAGTGAATAGAACAAGACAGACAAGAAGGGGAGACATGACAACACAGACACACGACCTGGTGAAATAATCACCAACTCCTTGAGCTACTCAAGGAGAAACAATTAAATAGACACCGGAGTCAACCAGTGAGTCCCTAAGAGGAGAAGTGTCAGGACAAGGACTAGCCAGTGCCCCGCACCCCCCCACCCGGCAATATTACAATACAGCAAATAATAATATAACAGAAAAGAAAGGAAAACCAAGGCACTTAGTATGCTATCCCATATTAGTGAGACAAAGGTATGAAGCAGTATTAATGACCTAAAGAACCTCAATAGAGAACACTCCTGGATACAATTACCGTCATCATAAGTGCATATACAGGTTAGCAACACATGAAATATATGGAAATTATTAAACATTCACATTTGTAGAGCATTAACAGTAATCAACCTACACCAATGAACTATCAGATCTCCAGCAGCAATCACTTATAATGAGAAGCAGGCCCAGACAGCAATGACTATAAGAGACACAGAATGCAATTGCTTCTAATGAGGAACACAAGAGACGTTGCATTGAACTCTGGCAACAGCCCGCAAGGAGACATAAGAAGGATATCATATCGGTACAGCGGGGCGACCCTCGTTACGCCGCCTAGGGGAAGCAGGAGAACGACCTCGCCTGCGCGACCGCGGCGTTGGAACGGGAACATATGGCCAATCAGGTATGGAGACTCGAGGCAAACGAAGAGCAGCGCAGAAGTCCGGAACATCCCCTGGGTCCCGAACAATCAGAAGTGTCCCGTCCCTCCGAACTTGTAGCTGGAAGGGGTGACCCCAGGAATAAGAAATCTCGTGTTCTCTCAAGATGTCCAGCAAAGGACGAAGCACTCTGCGCTTATCCAGAGTCATCCTGGATAAATCAGACAGCAGCTGGATCTTGACCCCCTGTAATAAAACCTCGCCTTTATCTCGGGCCTTCCTCATTATCTGCTCCTTGAGAGAAAAGAAATGGACCCGGCATAGCACATCTCTAGGCCTATCAGGATCGGGGTTCCTAGGGCCCAGAGTTCTGTGGGCTCTATCAAGCTCCATAGGGTCATCAGCAGGGTGCCCCAATAAGGTGTTGAATAGAGACTGTAATGCAGGGATGAGCTGACCCGGCGAGATATCCTCAGGAATGCCCCGAAGCCGAATATTATTGCGGCGATTCCGATTCTCGTGATCCTCTGCGAGGTTAAATAACGCATAAATCTGATGAGAGTGTTGATCCAATCTGTCGGCATGAGAAACTTGCTGTTGTGAGATAACGGAAACATCACTTTCCATACGCTGTACTTGATCGGACAATTGGGATACATTGGTGGTTAGAGCCTGTATTTCCGACTTGTACGTCGTCTCAAGACGGTTAACATAATGCTCCATGTCCTGCTTAGTAGGTAATGCTGATAGCTGTCGTCTCAGACTCAATAAATCATCCCCTAGGACAGTAGGAGAGGTAGAAGGCAGCAATGCCGGTCCCAGCACATGAGGGGAGGAAGATGGAGAGATCCGGCCGCCATGACAGGCGCCACGTGGCGAGCCGTCCCGCGCAGGCAGCGCCATCACCGCCCCAGAAGAGCTCGGTGTTTCCCCATCCATCCGGGAGGGAATCTGCCCATTTGAACCAGATCGCGAGGAGAAGGTACTAACGGTACCTGATGCAGCAGTAGCAGCGCCAGATGCAGATGATATCCCCTCTGGAAGCAAGGTCCCGGTGCCATCTCGTCTCTCCTCCATCGGCGCCATCTTAGAAGATGTTCCAGCAGCAACGTCGGTCAAAAAACGCTGTATGGAGCCGGCTGCAGACATCTGCCGGGTGCAATAAGTAGATAGGTGCTTTTTAATGAGCTTATGATCGGGTTAGAGGAGTGCAGGAGCGGAGCTCTCAAGCAGCACGTCTGGTCAGCGCCATGTCCAAGCCACGCCTCCTTATTAAAAACTTTTATATTTGTTTGTGTTTTACTTTCTTTTATTTTTGAACTTTTTCTTCCCTATGGGGGCTGCCATTTTTTTTTCCATTTCTGTATGTGTCGATTAACGACACATACAGACATTGAATACGGCACATACAGTCCCATAGTGAATGCGAATGGGGCCCGTTCCATCCACTATGCTGTACGCCGTATGTGTAGGAACGGCGCATGCGCCGCTCCCACACAGTCCAAGCTGAACTGTGCGACGTCCGGCGCCATTTTCCTGTGGACCGGAAGTCGCGGCCGGACAGTAATATTACTACTTCCGGTCGCGGCTTCCGGACTTGTGCACTTGGAGCGGCGGTAGCAGACGGAGCGGACGGACCGGAGGGAGCGGCCGCGGTTGGAGCAGGTAAGTTATTTCTGTGTATGTAAGTGTTTTACTGTGTGTTTACTAGTGTATGTAAACCTACTACACTGTGTGTTTGCTCAAAAAATGGCGACAGTGTAGGAGGTTTGACCGTTCAATCCCCTCATTTCTCCTGGCACTAGCCAGGATAAAGGAGGGGGGATTCTGTGAGCTCACTAGACCGAGTGTGTTTTCTCAAATTTTGCAGCATAAAGCAATGTGGTTGCTTTACCACATGCCTATGCTGCAATTTTGGGAATTGCTCCATCTAGTGACCAGCACTGGGAAATATTATAAATTAGAATCTAATTTAATAATATTTCCTGACTCGTGAAAAAAATTAAAAAAAATTAGAACAATGTTTAATCACCTATACCCTAATTGTTTAACTAAAAAAAAAAATACATTTTTTTCTAGCGTCACAGCCATTTTTCCATTGACTTATTCCAAGAGCTATAACTTTTTTATTTTTGCGTCGACATAGCTGTATAAAGGTCTTGTTTTTTGCGGGACAAGTTGTCCTTTTTAATAGCACCATTTTGGGGTACATAGAATTTATTGATTAACTTTTATTAACTTTTTTTGGGGGGGAATAGAAAATAAACCTGCAATTTCGCCACACTTTTTTGCGTCCTAAATTTACCCCGTTTACCGTGTAGTATGAATAACACAATAACTTTATTATTCAGTGGGTTGTTGTGATTGCAACGATACCAAATTTATATAGATTTTTTTTTTTTTTATGTTGTACTACTTTTACACAGTGAAAACATTTTTTTTTTCAAAATTATTTGTTTTTGTGTCTCCATATTTGAAGAGCCATAACTTTTTTTCGCCGATGCAGTTGTATGAGGGCTTTTTCTTTGCGGGACGACTTGTAGTATTTATCGGTACTATTTCGGAGTAGATGCGACTTTTTGATCACTTTTTATCAATTTTTTTTTAAGGCTGGATTCAAAGAAAAGCGCAATTTTTGCATGATTTTTTTATTTTATTTTTTACGACGTTTACCGTGCGGGTTAAATTATGTAATACGTTTATAGTTGGGGTCGTTAGACGCGGCGATACCAAATATGTGTAACTTTTTTCTTTATTTTGTTTGTTAATAATAAAGCAGTTTGTACGGGGAAAAAGTTGTTGGTTTTTTATTTTTTATTTTTTAACTTTTTATTAACCTTTTTTTTTTTTACTTTTTTACTAGTCCCCCTAGGGGACTTCACTATGCGATTATCCGATCGCATTTATAATACACTGCAATACTTCTGTATTGCAGTGTATTATGCCTGTCCGTGTAAAACGGACAGACATCTGCTAGGTCATGCCAAAGGAATGACCTAGCAGGCATTTACTACAGGCAGACCAGGGGGCCCCCAGCTGCCATCAGAGACACAGACACTCGGCAATCTTATCGCCGGTTGTCAGTGGGATGAGAGGGAGCGATTGTCAGTAGTAGCGACTGCGGCATCTAAGACGTTACAATGAGGGACTGCCTCCGACATCCCATTGCCTCCCCGATCATGGGTTGCCAATGGTAGTCATCGCAGCCTAATGAAGGTCTGCCATCTTTGTACCCCAAAATGGTACCAATAAAAGCTACAGCTTGCCCCGCAAAACATAAGCCCTCACACCGCTCAATCAATTTAAAAATTAAAAAGTTATGTCGCTCAGAATATGGCAACTTTTTTTTTTATTTTTAACAATTCTTTTTTACCCTGTAAAAGTAATAATACATAAAAACTAAATTTGGTGTCTCCTCGATTGTATTGACCCGCAGAATAAAGTTAACATGTCGTTTTTTGGGACGGTGAATGCCCTAAAAGCGAAACCCAAAAAACAATGGAGGAATCACTGTTCATGTCCATTTTCCCAGAACATTATATGGTACAATAAATTGTGCCGTGAAAAACGACAACTTGTCCAGCAAAAGACAAGCCCTCATACGGCTGTATCGATGGAAAAATAAAAAATGTATGGCTTTTGTAAGGTGGGGAAGAAAAAAGTGTAACTTAAAAAACAAAAAATGGCTGTGGAGGGAGGGGTTAAATTAGAGCCATATTATATAGGTCCATTATAGTTAGAATGCAGAAGGTTAGAACGTGGTTAATTAAATTTAGAATTAAATATAATACAGACTTTATGATCACATTACCAAACCCCATTACAAACGATGTCATCTTCTTATCCAGCTTCAGACAACCCCCATTACAAACTATGTCATCTGCTTATCGAGCTTGGGAAACTGCAGCCGACCATACATTTGCCTTGCATTGGCCATGTAATACATGAACAAACCAGGTCTGCTAGTGTGAGAGCTGTTCTGTTAGGGGCTCTCGCCTTATGGCGAGGAGTCCTGAGGTTGTGGGACCTCTCTCTATGAGGGTATAATAGGGCATATGAGCAGGGGTGGTCTTAGTGAAACATATACTTGAAGTAAAGCTTTAGACCGTGTAAACAGGCAAGATTGTCCGAAGATGCGACATATGGTGCATGCTGTATGATAAATTTGGTTCATCTAGCTAGACATGTTAGCCGCTTTTCTCTTCCTTATATCAACCTATAAATAAACGTGTGATTGTAGGAAGGATTTGTATCGAATCTCGGAAGGAATCCTACCATGTTATTGTTAAACCAAATATTTACTCTATCCCCTGTAGCACAAGGGTAACTTTATAGAAACTTTTAAGGCCCCATGAACACGACTGTATTTTTCATCCATCTGTAAATACGGATCCGTAGTCATTTATAATCATCCACTTATACGGAAGGGTGTCCGTATTGAAGGGTGTCCATATTGCATCCGCATTTACGGATCCACAAAAAAACAGGAGAATCTAAGGTAATCCCCTGTCACGGCATAGCAACACTTCCGTAATTACGGACGGCTACGGACCAAAAAAGAACATGCTCTATCATTTCAACGGCACGAGCACCCATCCGTAAAAAATACGGAAAGGTGTCCGTAGCCCATAGAAATGAATCGGTCTGTAATTACGGGCCGTAATTGCGGATGAAATATACGGTCGTGTGCATGGCGTCTAACTTTTTGGTTCTTAATTAATTGAGAGCGCTAGACCACATAGGTATTTCATCAAAAAGTTAAGCAAGTCGGCCCATGAAAGATCGGCCATAAAATCCTTGAAACCGAACAATAAAATTGTTGTAAGATCGGCTCATAAGGGAGGGGGAGAGTAGTATTAGATTGTTCAGCACACATCAACGAGGTATTGTATATCTTGTCCGATGTCCAATATTATGTAACATAACGCTTTAATCCATTGGTTGAGTATCTGTCGTTATGAGGCCCTTTTACAGGAAGCGATCAGTAAGACTCTTAAAGAAAAAAGACAAAAATTCCTATAAATAATAGAATACTAGTTCCCCATATTTTATTATTTGCCCAAAATACATAAAAATCGTACTATCCCCACCTCCCCCCGGCATCCTCTTATCCTGGGGGTCGAGGCCATTGCTTGTCATTTATCTCACTACATAGATTTATTCTAGCAGGAATATATTCATTCTTTACCAACATATCTCTCATTCTACCCAGATAATTTGTACAGTCCAGTTCATTTCATCCACATTTTTTCTACTTAACGATAGATGTGAGTGCTTTGTATTCAAATATT
This sequence comes from Rhinoderma darwinii, assembly GCF_050947455.1. Taxonomy (NCBI): domain Eukaryota; kingdom Metazoa; phylum Chordata; class Amphibia; order Anura; family Rhinodermatidae; genus Rhinoderma; species Rhinoderma darwinii. The sequence goes on from NC_134691.1 coordinate 91,990,481, forward strand.
AGCAACATCTCGGGATTGATGCAGTCCGCTACTATTCTAAGGAGAGGGCTGTTCTACCCCAAGACCAAATGTAATTCCTTTTACGTGGAATTTAATTTATTCTACAGTATAATATTTTTTCCTACGAACAGAGGATATATAAAATTATGCAAATTTTTTAATAGGGCGATTCGAGTCACTCTACATCGCACTGTCCCCTAAATTTCCTGCATTTATTGTCTTTGATAGGCATTTCATCGATAACCTCCTCTTTATATGTTTAGGTACCAAACAAGAGGCTTAAAGCTTTGTCCAGGAGATATACAGTAGTAACTGGGGAATAACCCTTACCTTTTAATTACTCAATAGAACATCAATATAATTTCTGGATTTTGAAATTCTGAAGGAAAAAGATGGAAATATTAGTACGAAGACCTTTTTTAACTGGTTGCCGACACAGGACGAGTATGCTCGTCCTGAGCGGCGAGCACTTCGCGCATTAGGACGAGCATACTCGTCCTGTGTGACAGCCGTCCCTGTGCGCATCTGTGCACGCGATCGAGAGCGGGGCAACGGCTGTAATACACAGCCATGGCCCCGCTCTGACAGCGGAGAGGAGAGAAACATCTTCTCTCCGCTGTTAACCCTTTGAACGCCGCGATGAAAGCTGATCGCGGCGTTCAAAGAGAGGGGACTGCACATTGATCGCGTCACAGAAAATAACTGTGACGCGATCAAAGTCCACAACTCGTATGGGCAGACAGCCCAGGGTCTATTGAAGGACCCCAGGGCTGTCTGAACATATTTCCTGTTGTTAGGGCATACTGAGGTATGCCCTAACAACTGCCTGTGTACGATCAGTAACAGGCTAATGTACTGGCATATAGATCTATGCCAGTACATTACAGTTACAAAATCAAAATGATAAATCCCTTTATGGGATTAAAAAAAAAAGTTAAATGAATGTAAAAAAAAAATAATGGTAAATCAATAAATAAAAAGTAAATAAAATACACAGAAACACACATTTTTTATAATAAATCAACTTTTTAAAATATAAGTCCCAAAACATGAAATAATATAGACATATTTGGTATCACCACGACCGTAACAACCTGTACAACAAATGTATAACATTATTTATGATGATCGGTGTATGGTGTAAAAAAAATAATATTAAAACTGCTGCGCAACAGCTTTTTTTCTGCATTTTAATCTAATTAAAAATGTATAGAAATTAAACGATAATGTATTTGTACCAAAAAATGGTACGTACATAAAGTACAACTCGTCCCGCAAAAAACAAAGTCTCATACAACTACGTCGTACAAAAAATAAAAGCGTTATGAGCGTCGGGATGCAAAGAGAGAAATATAAAAAAAATTGCTCTGTCCTCAAGGCCAAAATTGGCCGTGTCCTTAAGGGGTTAAAGGGGTAGATACAAATAGTTATCTGAATTGTTATAGTAGCCATCTCCTTAATTGTTTAACTGTCCCATATGGACAATATAGGAGAATAAGGAAGAATTATATGAAGGAAGAGGATATTGTGGAGTAATCAAGATTGCGAAGAGGACGCTTCCTGGACAAGGGCTATTCACGACAGATACTAACAACGGCTCATAACAGAACTAAAAGACTAACACAAAGGTATTGCTTAATGAGTGAAAGGGTAAGAGTAGGTGGGAATGATTTGCAGAAAAAACAAAATAGTAACCATTATAGGCACAATTTTATTACTTCTTAGAATTCTGCTTCGTCTAACATTAGGATCATCCTGAATAAATACTGGCCACTAATGAAAACAGATCCTCTGCTGAAGGATATTCTGCCTGACCAACCAGGTGTAACCTTTTGCAGAGGAATGAATCTTCTATACCCCCAGCAGCATTCCCAAACCAAGCCAGACCACTAAAATTAATGGCTTTGAGCTCTTCCTTAACTTGACAATTTTCATTGCACTTTGAGTAAATGTTTATGCTGTAGAATGATCAACCATGGGAAAATAAATTTTCATTCCAACGCAACAGGTGAATCTTTTGAAATGAAGGGTTCCTTCAACTGTTCAACCACCTTTCTGGTCGATATTCTTGAATGTGACTGCAAGTTGCAGTATTTGGGTAGGACAATATAAGACACTAGGGCAAGAATGAATAAACATTGTTCTAACATTAAAAGCTCTGTTTTGAAACATGGTGTTTAAAATATTTCTACCTTGAGCATGAAAGCGATCGTTTGAATCTAAGGTTGACTACCCTAGGGCAGATTCCAGAACACATTGATATAGGGGTTTGATAAAAGAGGATCCTTTTTAGATTTTCAAGCTTTGCATCTTACACTACCGGTCAAAACTTTTAGAATACCTCCATTTTTCCAGATTTTTATTTTATTTTTTCTTCTGCATTAAGCTGGGCTTGAAGATTTTGTGGTGTGTGGCGTCGATCACGCAAACTGTTGACTCTCAAAAACTTGTCGTCTGATTTTTTATTTTTTATTTTTTTGTGGATTTTGGTCTTCCTGTCAGTTTCCACCAGTTTCCAACTGAGTTTTGATGGTATAGGAAACTGTACTGACTGCCACCTTGGCTTACTTGGCAATTTCTCGGCAGGACAGACGTACACTTCTAAGGGTTATAATTGTCTGTCCGCCTTCTTTGGTTAATTGCATTTTTGCCATTATGATAGCAATGTGCTCTGTCCTGAAGAGCAAAACTGTCCAAATCCTGCCCTACAGGGTGTTGTAATACAGTCTGTTCCAACACTGGTTATATAGAATCAGAGAATTTTAAAGTAACTTCCAAAAGCTGAGACACCTGTTGGAATAGTTTGCATCCAATTTCAAACCATAATTTGCTTTCTGTGCTGCTGTGCAGCTGTCCTTGATGCCTTCCCTGAAATATATCCCTTTGGTTAAAGTAGTTTTTCCAGCCACTACAAATTGATGGCCTTTCCTTAGGATAGGCCATCAATAGCTGATGGATCGTGGTCTGACTTTCGGGACTCCAGCCAATCGGCTGTTTTGAAGGAGCCACAGCGATCGTACAAGCGCTGCCTCCCCTGCATTTCTTCTTGCTCACTGTGAATCGTCACATTTCAATAGGAGAAAAGGCTGCAATACCTGTGAATCGCTGCTAAATGCGTGTTGACGATTCACAGTGAGCAAGAGGAAATAAAGAGGAAGTAGCGCTCGTGCGAGCGCTGCGGGCCCTTCAAAACAGCTGATCGGCGGGGGTCCCCTGAGTCTGACCCCAAACCATTAGTTATTGATAGGCCATTAATTTTTAGTGGCTGGAAAACCCCTTTAACGTCTTCCCATGCCACGATGTACTATTGTGTCATGGTGTGGGAGGTAATGTTCGGAGCGGGCTCACCCCCTGAGCACGCTTCGTACGCGGCGGGTATCAGCTGTGTTTTTTTTTTTCAGCTAACAGCTGGGAATAACAGCCAGGAACATCGTTCGGACTGTTCCTGGATGTTTAACCCCTTAGATGCTGCAAACAAGCACGAGCACAGCATCTACGACTTTACAAACAGGGAGGCGCACCAATGTGACAGCTCATCGCCCCCCCCCCGCAAAGCGATCGGCAGGCGCCAATGGTTGTCATGGCAGCCCAGGGGCCTAATGAAGGCCCACAGGGCTGCATTTCTTCATCTCCTGTTAAGCCGTGTCTCTGGCACGACTTAACAGGACCCTGTAAAAATGACATTACACTGCAATATATTAGTATTGCAGTGTATTGTACAAGCTATCTGACGATCACTAATTCAAGTACCATAGAGGGACTGATAAAATGTGTAAAGAAAAGTTCGATCAAGCTTTTAGTATTGTAAAAAAAAAAAAAAAAAAAATTTAAAGACACCACTTTTCCCATTTTTCCCTCTGAAGTAATGTAAAAAAAAAAAAAAAAACTACATAATTGCTATTGCTGCATAAAAGTCCCAACTATAGTATTTTTTTAATGCACATGGCGAATGCCGTAAAATAAAACAATTTAAACTGCCAGAATCGCTGTTTTTTTGGTCACTTCATATCTCACAAAAAATTAATAAAAAGTGATCAAAAACGTCTCATGTAGCCCAGAATGGTACCTATAGGAACTACAGCTCGCCCCTGAAAAAATAAGCCCTCATACCACACAATCGATGGAAAAATAAAAAATGTTATGGCTCTCAGAATGTGGTGACAAAACACAAATTTTATTTTTATCAATTAGTTTCTTCCTTGTAAAAGTAGTAAAACCTAAAAAAAAACTATATAAGTTTGGTTTCGCCGTAATTGTATTGACCGGTAGAATAAAGTTAACATGATATTTTTACCAATGGTGAAAGCCGTAAAAACAAAACCCCTCAAAATATTGAGGAATCACTGTTTTTTTACTATTCCACCCCACAAATAATTTTTCCCCAGTTTCCCAATCCATTATATGGTACAAAAAATTGCACCGTTAAAAACTACAACTCGCCCCACAAAAAAACAGGCCCTCATATGGCTATAATGACAAAAAAATAAAAAAGTTAGAGCTTTTTAACCCCTTCCCACTCCTGGATGTACTATTAGGTCATGGTAACTGTATCGTTCGCGCTCCATGACCTAGTAGTACGTCACGGGAGGAACGGCCATGTCGGCCGTCTTCCCGACACATACAGGAGCTGTGACAGCTGCTGTCTCGTACAGCAGTTGCCGCAGCTCCTATAGTGGGGACCGATCGCTGTGTCCCCGCTGATTAACACCTTCGAAGCCGCGTTCAATAGCGTTCGCGGCTTTTTAGGGGTTAAACCACCATTGACGGCCCGGTACATGATGTCGTCCGGCTATGCCATCTACGGAAGCCTAGTGAGTCCTGACAAAGTCAGGACCCACTAAGCTTGCTGTCAGTGAGTAGCTCACAGCTCTAATACACTGCACTATGCATGTAGTGTAGTGTATTAGGCTGGGTTCATACACCCTATTTACGGACGTAATTCGGGCGTTTTAGCCTCGAATTACGCCCGAAAATACGGCTCCTAAGCGTCCGCAAACATCTGCCCATTCATTTGAATGGGTTTTACGATGTTCTGTGCCGACGGTCATTTTTTTTACGTAAAAAAGACATTCTAGCAGCAACATATTGTGTGTCAAGTACAAGACCATGTAACTGTACGAGGTACCAGTACAGAGACCCCCAAACCAGACTGCATCCTGGACTACAATAGGTACATGGGAGGGGTGGACTTGTCAGATCAAGCCCTACAGCGCCATGCGGTGTGGTATAAGAAGCTGGCCGTGCACATCATACAGATGGCATTATACAATGCGTACGTGCTACGTCGATGTACAGGCCAGACGGGAACTTTCCTGGAATTTCAAGAGGTGCTTATCAAGAACCTAATCTTTAGGGACCAAGAAAGGGGGGGGGGCACGCAGTACTTCTGGAAGCGAGGCCACACGCATCGTACCAGGGCAACACTTTCCAGGAGAAGTTCCCCCCCAAACTGGCAAGAAGGGAAAAAGTCAAGAGGTGCAAAGTCTGCTATAAGAGGGGGAGAAGGGAGGACACAATATATCAATGTGACACGTGTCCCGAAAAACCAGGGCTCTGTATGAAAGTGTTTTAAAATGTATCATACATCCCTTGATTTTTAACCCCTTCCCGACATTTGACGTATCCAACGTCGGGTAGGGGAAGTATGGAATGGGCTCACGGAGTAAACCAGCTCCATACGATGCCTGTGCCGGCTGTATGTTACAGCCGACACTTCAGACGAACGAGCGGCATCGCGCTCTAGCGCGTTCCCGCTCCTTTAACTCGTTAAATGCTGTGGTCGATACCAACCGCAGCATTTAAATCTTTGTGCTCCTATTAAGCCTGTCAGAATCATGATATACTGCAACACATTAGTATTGCAGTATATCGTGCAAGCGATCTAACGATCGCTGGTTGATGTCCCCTAGGGGGACTAATAAGAAAAAGTAAAAAAAAACCTTTATTTTACTCATTTTTAAACACAAAAAAAATACAAATATATTAAAAGTTCAAAAACCCCCCTTTTCCCATTTTCCTCCTAGAGCATAGTAAAAAAATTACTAAACATAATTGGTATCGCCTTGTCCGTAAAAGTCTGAACTATTACAATATATCATTATTTAACCCGCACGGTGAACGCCGTAAAAAAATAAATAAAATTGTAAACGCCAGAATCTCTATTTTTTGGTCACCTCATCTCCTACAAGAAATTAAATAAAAAGTGATCGCATGTACCCCAAAATTGTATTATTAAAAACTACAGCTTGTCCCACAAAAAATAAGCCCTCATACCACTTAATCGACTGAAAAATAAAAAAAGTTATGACTCTCGGAATTTGGCGACACAAAATAAATTTAATTGTTTACACTTAGGTTTTTACTTGTAAAAGTAGTAAAATATACAAAAAACTATATATTTGGTATCGCCGTAATCGTATTGCCCCACAGAATAAAGTTAACATGTTGTTTTAATTGCACAGTGAATTCCGTAAAAACGACGCGCAAAAAATAATGGTGGAATTGCTGTTTTTTTTCATTTTCTACCCCACAAATAAGCTTTTTTCCCTCTTTCCTAGTACATTATATGGCACAATAAATGGTGCTACAAAAAACTACAACTCGTCCCGCAAAAATCAAGCCCTTATAGGACTATATAGACAGAAAAATAAAGAAGTTATGGCTATAGGAAGGTGGGGAGGAAAAAACTAAAATTAAAATCTGAAAGTTGTTTACGGCGGGAAGGAGTTAATCTACACTGATGCACTCCTTACAGCTTATGCCCCTCTTTCCCTTCTGAGCCCTGCTGTGTGCCCAGGCAGCTGATAACAGCCACATGTAGGGTATTGCCGTACCCAGGAGAACCCACATTACAATTTATAGGGTGTTTATCTCCGGTGGCACATGCTGGGCACAATATATTGGACACTGAAATGGCATACATATATAGAAAATTGCAAATCTCGCACTGTACCATCTACTGCGCATTACCTTTCAGACAATATCCGTGGGGTCAAAATGCTCACTACACCTCTAGATGAATTCCTTAAGGGGTGTAGATTTTAAAATAGAGTCGTTTCTTGGGGGTTTCCATTGCTTTGATACCTCCTGGGGCTCTGCAAATGCGACATGGCACCCGAAAACCAATCCAGCAAAATCTGGACTCCAAAGAACACATAGCGCTCCTTTCCTTCTGAGCCCTCCCATGGGCCCAAACGGCAGTTTATCACCACAAATGGGTTATTGCTGCACTCAGGACAAATTGGGCAACAAAATGGGGTATTTTATTTCTTGTAAAAATAAGAAATTTTGATAAAAAATGACATCTTATTGGAAAAAATTTAGTTTTTTTTAATTTCACAGCCCAATTCAAATACATGCTGTGAAAAAACTGTGTGGTCAAAATGGTAACAACAACAATACATGAATTCCTTGAGGGGTGTAGTTTCCAAAATGGGATCACTTTTGGGGAATTCCTACTGTTTTGGCACCTCAACACCTCTTCAAACCTGGCATGCTGCCTAAAATATATTCTAATAAAAAAGAGGCCCCAAAATGCACTAGGTGCTTCTTTTCTTCTGGGGCTTGTGTTTTAGTCCACGAGCACACTAGAGCCACATGTGGGACATTTCTAAAAACTGCAGAATCTGGACAATACATATTTAGTAGTGTTTCTCTGGTAAAAAAAAAAAAAATTAATAAAATTGAAATTAAGCAAGAAAAATTAAATTTGCAAATTTCACTTCCACTTTGCTTTAATTCCTGTGAAATGCCTAAAGGGTTAAAAAAACACTTTCTAAATGCTGTTTTGAATACTTTGAGGGGTTTCGTTTTTAAAATGGGGTGTTTTATGGGGGTTTCTAATACATAGGCCTCTCAAATCCACTTCAAAACTGAACAGGTACCTTAAAAAAAAGGCTTTTGACATTTTCTGAAAAATATGAGAAATTGCAGTTTATGTTCTAAGGCTGGGTTCACACGCCCTATTTACGGACGTAATTCGGGTGTTTTAGCCTCGAATTACATCCGAAAATACGGCTCCAAAGCGTCGGCAAACATCTGCCCATTCATTTGAATGGACTTTACGATGTTCTGTGCCGACGGTCATTTTTTTTACGTTCCGCTGTCAAAAGACGGCGCCTAATAAAAACGACCGCGTCAAAGAAGTGCCTCTCACTTCTTGGGACATAATTGGAGCCGTTTTCCATTGGCTCCATAGAAAAACAGCTCCAATTACGTCCGTAATGAATGCTGCGAAAAACGCCTGCAACATGCCATTACGTCTGAAATTCAGGAGCTGTTTTCTCTGAGAATCCTAATTTTTTTAATTATTCTCGTTTGAACAGCTTAAGTGCTTGCTTTTTGTGGGGCGACTTGCAGTTTTTATTGGCACCATTTGTGGTACATGCGACTTTTTGATCACTTTTCATTAAAAAATTTTGGGTAGTTAAGGTGACTAAAAAACAGCAATTTTGGCGTGTAAAAAATATTTTTTTACAGCATTTACCGTGCGGGTTAAATGTTATATTCGAATTTTTCAGGCTTTTTGTGGACTCAGCAATACAATTTATGATCATTTTTATATGTTTTTAACATTACTTTAGGGGAAAATGATAAAAGATTTTTTTATTTTTTTTAAATTGTAATATTTTTTTGTACATTAAAAGAAACTTTAATAGTTCTTTACTTACTACTCCCTAAGGGGACTTGAACCAGCAAATGTATTGCAGTATATTGTGATTTTCACAGACTTTTATTAAGCCCTCATTTTTAGTTAAATTATAATTTTTTTTTCACCTCATTTCCGCTTCTCCAACAATAAAGTGGGTTGGATTACTGTTTAAATTCTGGTATTGTGTGAAGACCTCTATGACCCCGATGACTAGGTCAGAACGACTTTAAAACGCATAGTACGTTGGCTAAATAAATGGGTTTTATGATCTTTCCGCTCCTTCTAACCTACTGGTGGAACTGGTCAGATCCTGACTATTTTTTGTTGGATTATACCAACTCTTGGTTGGGTTAGCACACTCCAGTTTTTTCGCCAGTTAGTTCACGCCAGTTTTTACAGCAAATTTTGGTGCACTGCATTTCATTCTAAGCCACACCCATTTATGCTAGACCATGCTAAATTTCCTGCTAAGCCATGGCCACTTTTTTAGCGCGTTGCAAAAAGTGTCTAAAACCGTTAATAAACGTGGTGTTCAGCATGCACTCCAGGATTCTGCCTCAATTTGAATAGTAAGTGTGCTCCAGTGTATTTATGGATATGTAAGAGTGTGTGTCATGGATAAAGCTTTGCTATTCTTTTTATACTGTTGATTGTTGTTCCCAATCATTACAACTTACAGGTTGCCGCGGGGCTGTATAAAAAATGTCTGCATTACTTAAAATCTGCTGTCAGAAAAGCTGAAGAAGAACAACAGTCTCATTTAGCCGATTCGACTGATAACAAAGGAGTCATTAAAGCTTACATGACCTTGGTGAATTTTTGTGACACACATCTTCGGAAACTAGAGGACAGCTCAGCAGGTACTGGCATTCTTAAATGTGTACACTGTAATTGTATTTTGTGATATTCGATAAGTACTTTCCGCTATAACATAAAGTGAGAATTTACCTTTCTCCTTAGGCACCTTTCACACTACCGTTAAGCTCCGTTTAGCTCTCTTCCGCCAGAGGAAGAGATGAACAAGTATCCAAACGGAAAGCATCGCTTCCGTTAGAATTACCATTGATTTCAATAGTAATTCTTTTGTTTCAGATGCATTCCGTTTGCCTCCGTACGCTAGGTTTCAGTTTTTTTTTACACAGGAGCAAAAGTGCTGCAGACTGCACTTTTGCTTCTGTAAAAAAAACGGAAAGCATCTGAAACAAAAGAGTTACTATTGAAATCAATGGTAATTCTAACGGAAGCGATGCTTTCCGTTTGTACTCTTTCTTCTCTTCCTCTGACGGAAGACAGCTAAACGGAGCTTAACAGTAGTGTGAAGTTAGCCTTAGATGTTGCTTCCTTAACCCCTAAGGCCTCATGCACACGACCGTAAAAACTCCCGTTATTACGGGTCGTAATTACGACCCGTAATAACGGGCTCATAGACTTCTATTGGCGACGGGTGCCTTCCCGTTTTCTCACGGGAAGGTGCCCGTGCCGTTGAAAAAGATAGAACATGTCCTATTTCAGGCCGTAATAACGGCACGGACAGTCCATAGAAGTCTATGGAGCTCTCGTAATGACGGGTGGCTACATGTGTGCACCCGTCATTACGGCAGCGTTGCTAAGCGACGTCAGTAAATAGTCACTGTCCAGGGAGCTGAAAGAGTTAACTGATTGGCAGTAACTCTTTCAGCACCCTGGACAGTGACTACCGATCAGTATAAACCTGTAAAAAATAAAAATAAAAGACTTTCATACTTACCGACAACTTCCTGCTTCCTCCAGTCCGGTCTCCCGCCCGTTGCCTTGGTGACGCGTCCCTCTCGACATCCGGCCCGACGTCCTGGATGACGTTTCAGGCCATGTGACCGCTGCAGCCAATCACAGGTCAATCACAGGCTACAGCGGTCACATGGACTGCCGCGTCATCCAGGGATGTCGGGCTGGATGTGAAGAGAGGGACGCGTCACCAAGACAACGGCCGGGTAAGTATGAATTTCTTTAACTTTTATTACAGAAAAGGCTGTCCCTTCTCTCTATCCTGCACTGATAGAGAGAAGGGGCTGCCGATTAGTGCAGTGCTATTTTGCCGCCAAAAACGTGCCCGTAAATACGGGTGGAATACGGGTGACACCGGACCCATATTTACGGGCACGGGTTCGTAAATACTGGTGCAAAACGGGTGGAATACGTGTGACACCGGACCCGTATTTACGCCAGTATTTACGGGTGGGAAAAAATACGGTCGTGTGCATGAGGCCTTAGTCTGTTTATTTTCAGCTTACTATCCGCACTATGCCTATGCATGGTAAGGAAAAGTAGACTGTTGTCATTGTTATCTGTAGCAGAGAAGGTGTGTTTTTCTACTGTACCCACCAGTCCGTTATTATTTATTGAGTTAAAAGAAATCAAATACCCCTCAACTGAAAGAATTAAGGCACTGCTGTGCAGTACAGAAAATTATTGGGTATCCCATGCAGTTTTCTTTATCAAATGTTACTATATTCATTCAAAAGTCAGTTTTGAAATGAGTCCGGTGCATGGCTGATTTTTTTATAATACTGTATGGTACTTTCTGTGCTTATATGTTCTGCATCTGTATGTTATATACTAGGGATGTCACGTTACCAAAATTTGGACTTCGATACCGATACTTCATGTAGTATTGCGATACTCGATACCAAAACTATAATTTTGCCAACAATAATAATTTAAAAAAAAGTTCTTCCGTTTTCTGATGCGAGGCACATGGTGTGATGCATTTTGAACCTCCATGTGCCTTATAGTAATTGAAACCATCATGTTCCTCAGTCATAATGGACAACATTGGGTTAATGTGTGAGGTATATGATGGGGTTAATTACTATTAATGTGAGGCACATGGAGGTTCAAAATGCATAATACCTTACATTTATAAGTGAAAGAAAGCAGTTTTTTATTTTATAACAGTGTAAACATGAATGACTCTGTAAATGTGTTATTACGGTCGCAACGATACCAAATATGTGTATATTTTATGTATCGAGACTTATTGTGTGTGTGTGTGTGTGTGCGTGTGTGTGTTTTTATTTAACATTACTTTATTTTTATTTTTAATTTTACACTTCAATGTACTGCCATATATCTATATGCCAGTACATTAGCCTGTGTACGAATAGTATACAGGCAGTTGTTAGGACATACCTCAGTATGCCCTAACAGGAAATATGGTCAGACAGCCCTGGGGTCCTTCAATGGAACCTGGGCTGTCTGCCCATATATGGTATGGCCCTCGATCGCGTCACAGGAATTTCCTGTGACGCGATCCAAAGGGCATCCCCCTTCTCATTTTCCCCTTGAATTCTGCGGGTCAGCTTTGATCGCAGCATTCAGGGGAATAGCGGCGGAGATGAGAGGTTTCTCTGATCTCCACCGTTAGAGCGTGGCCGCGGCTGTGTAATTCAGTCACTGCCCGGCTCGGCTCCTAATACTGAGTGCGTGTGCGGTCAGCATGCACTAATGAGTGGCGGCGCAGGCACTGAAGACAGAACATGGCGGTGTTCTGCAGTGCACCTGCCATGTTTTGTCTTCAGTGACGCTACTCATTAGTGCAGCGCCGGTCCCATCACATCATGCTGACCACACACGCACTTCTCAGGAGCGGGGCACTGGCTGTAACACACCGCCGCAGCCCCGCTTTCATACATTCATGTGTTACAATGCAAAGTTGTGGACGGATCCATCGTTTTGCCGGAAGCAATAGCGTAGTCGACTACGCTATTGCTTCCGCCAAAACGACGGGTCTGGTGCACAACAGAGACAAACGGAATCCATGGGCACCGCATCCGTCACCATTGAAATCAATGGTGATGGAAACGGAAACCTCTGGTTTCTGTTTGTCTGTTCAGGGTCCCGTTCTGACGGAAAGCTCCGACGGAACGTCAGAACGGGACCCCAATGCAGATGTGAATGAACCCTTAGTATCGAAATACATGAAATAACGGTATTGAACCGTTTGAGAGTGCACGGTATCGAAACAGTATCGAAGTTTCGATGCATCGTGCATCCCTATTATAGACATAAAAACACTGCAATAAAATATTTTTCTCCATTATTTTCACTAACCAATAGTATTAGATGCTGAAGACTTGAAACCATTCCCTGAAGTCATAGTAGATAAAATGATTAAAGCATTAAAGCTGGGGTCTAAAGAAGCACGGCTAAAGTTTCCAAGACTACTTCAGATTATTGAACTGTATCCCAATGAAACTTTGGACTTGATGGCTAGAGAGGTGAGTCAAACAACAACAACTGCAATGACCTAGAATTGAACGTAGTTTAGAAATATTAATAATAATTTACATTGGGGTATTATTAGCTTTGGGTTATATACATTGGGGTCTTTACAATGTTGGGCTCTGAATATTGGGCTCTGTACATTGGGGTCTTATCAGTGTTGGGCACCCACATGTGGATCGTTGTGCCATGCTTGTGTTACCCCTTTCCTCTGCCCCGGTCTGTTATAACTTATATTGTTCCACTTTTGGAGTACATGCGACTTTTTGATCACTTTTTATCAAACTTTTTATCAAAGTTTGGAACTTTGAGGCAGATATTCCTCTCCCTGCACGCCGATTTTCGCGGCAATTATCGCGCCGTTTTTCGCCCGCGGCCATTGAGCGACGCGGGCATAAAACAGCGAGATATACGCTTTCTCCTGCCTCCCATTGAAGTCAATGGGAGGTCCGAGGCGGAAGCACCCGAAGATAGGGCATGTCGCTTCTTTTTCCCGCGAGGCAGTTTTACTGCTCGCGGGAAAAAGACGCCGACGCCTCCCATTGAAATCAATGGGAGGCGTTCTCGGGCCGTTTCTGCCGAGTTTTGCGACGCGGTTTCCGCGTCAAAAAACTCGGCAAAATACCCCGTGTGAACATAGCCTTAAAGAAACTCAAACTGTGGGAATATGCTAACCAATTTTTGTATGCAAATTAAATTGCAAATTATATAGATATATCCTTTACCATCTAAAGCTGTGTTCATACGTCGCTGTTAAAGCACATTTTTTACTGAGATGAAAACATTTTTCTGCAGAACCACTTTAGGGAAAAAAAACACAAATTGACTGCAACGTAAGAACAAAAACTTACCCTAATGAATAATTGTAAATCTCTAAACTTAATGGGGTTTTCTGACACCTCACTTGTAATGGCCGATCCCCTACTGCTGCCAATACCAATCACATTTCAAGTTACTCACGCTGGAGAATCTGCATTGTTCTTGTGATCTCGTTGGGGGTCACGTGACTCCGACCTTATCTGAATTTTCACACTTTTTGTGATGCCCCGTCCGTTCACTGCCCATGGTTACTTCTGGCTGTGCTTACTTGGAAACTGCCGTGGACCCTAACTCCTAGATGTAAACAAATGGAAAAGAACGGCAGGAGTGTGAATTGTCAGGAACGCATCAGAAGCAAGAAAAAGGTATTTGGGGAGGTTAATGAAAGGTGATAACTATGCCCAGACCATTAAAAAACCAAACATTCAAAATTAGGGTCAGAAAACTATTAAACTGATGTGTTAACTAATACTGTTTTTTTGTTGTTTTTTTGTGTGAAACCAGTTAGAAACAATAGTTTTTTCCAACAGTCAGTTTATGAAAATCTATTTTTTGACTGAGAGAAATCTTTTACATCTGTAAAAAAAAGTATTAGACATTCCTCTCTAGTAATAATAGTTATCGCTATGACTGTGATGTGTAATGCGCATCAGTCAACGGATTTTTCGCTAATATTCGGGTACGGACAGGATAGGGACAGTAATGCATACGTTTTATTGATGTTCAGGTGTACGAGTGTTTGCAGTGAATTATGTGACACCGCTATTGGGACACTGGTAAACGTCCGGGTCATGGAGTCACTAGATGTCCTAAGTAGGAGCAGACGGGTTATTAGACAAGCAGCTGCTCATCTTCTCCTTTTCTAAAAAAAATAAATAAAAAAAACATATATTAGACCCAGATTAGCTCCAAATGGGGAAAGTGTTACGGTTTTTCCTCTCTGCCAACCCAATCAACAGAAAAAGCCTTATCCCAAATGCTCTGATCAACTCAATCAATTTTTTTTCTTTTGCAGACCTTTATATCCACAGCTTTCTATTGTAATCTCATTGTGTGCCCAGTTTGTTCTAGGCCTGTTACCATTATATTTATATGAAAGTGTAATAAGCAGGAACATGGTTTTAGTTAGATGAACTTTGTTCTCTACAATTGTATAAATACCCCTTCGCTTCTTCCAGAACCTTAGAACCGAATTTCTAATTTTATTTCCTCAATCTATATATTTTTGTAATCCTTTTTTTAGCTCTTTGTTTAGGAATGAAACCGGATGGTGATATGTAGCTTCGCTAGCTTAATTAAGTAGCAGATTCTATACATGTACGAATAATGGGGGGACAGGGGAGTCCATATTGATTTTGTTTCTAGAAGGGAGTTCAAATTTACATGGAATTTATACAATAAAAAAATGTGATCAATAACTATTAACAAGGACCACTGATCTGTTTATTAAACTGGATTAAGTTTTTTAATTGGGTCAAATAGAAAATTTAGAAGCTTTTGCCGATACACTTTTTGTCTTGCTTTTTAGGTGGGTTCTGTTCCATGCTGGCTGTTTATTGGTTGGATAAGTCAGATGATGGCAATGCTTGATAAAAAGGAATCCCTAGCAGTACAGTTTATCATAGAAAAAATTGCTGACTATTACCCTCAATCTCTTGTGTACCCATTCATGATCAGTGGAGAAAACTATAACTTTGAAGAAACTGTTGATGGACACAAGAACAAAGCATTTGTGGAAAAGTGAGCAGATGGACAAACTGGGATTGGAATTTGTCAAATTTAAATATTTAACTTATTTGTTTGACATTGTTTATTGCCTGTCTATAACACATTTCTATGGTATAATGTCACTTGGACAGGTGCCTATAAAGCTGATTGTACTTTTCGGATTTAGCCTTTTATAAGTTTATAATCATTAAACATAGAATTCTATATGTGAGATCTGGCTCTCCATTGGTGAGCGATTTTGTCCACTGAGCCATACCAGAATGACTAAAGTGTCACATTTTCCTGCTTGTAGTGTGTTTTACTTATGTTTCCAATGACTTTCCTAAAAATATGTACACCATTCAGCTATAACGTTAAAACCACTGACGGTGAAGTTAATAACATGATAATCTTGTTACAATGGCGCCTATTAAGGGGTGGGATATATTAGGAATCAAGTGAACAGTTCGTTCTTGAATTTGATGTGTTGGAAGCACAAAAAATGGGCAAGCGTAAGGATCTGAGTGACTTTGACAAGGCCAAATTGTGATGGCTAGACTGGGACAGAGCATCTCCAAAACGGCAGATCTTGTGGGGTGTTCCCGATATGCAGTGGTTAGTACCTACCAAAAGTGGTCCAAGGAAGAACAACCGGTGAACTGGCCACATGGTCATAGGTGCCCAAGGCTCATTGAACATGGGGAACGAATGCTAACCTGTCTAGTCTGATCCCACAGCAGGTCTACTGTAGCACAAATTGCTGAAAAAGTTAATGCTGGTTATGATAGAAAGGGCTCAGGACAGATAGTGCATCACAGCTGCTGCGATTGGGACTGTGTAGCCGCATACTGGTCAAAATGCCCTTGCTGACCACTGTCCACCACCGAAAGCGCCTACAGTGCGAACGCGACAATCATAACTGCTGTGACCAAGAACCATAGTGTTCAATTGCATAAGTAGAAGGAAGCATGTTATACATAGACTTTTTATTGCAACATGCTTTAGGAATATAACAATAAAGATTCATTTTAATCCTATTGCTGGATTTCTACATCGTTTGGATTGTCAGAACTGGACCATGGTTCAGTGGAAGCCTAATCTGACAAATCACTTTTTCTTTTACATCATCTGCATGGACTGTGTTTGTGCATCACTTACCTGGGGACTGCACTATGGGAAGAAGGCGCAGAGGGAGTTTGATACATACTCTGGGCAATTTTTTGCTGGGAAACCTTGGGCCCTGGCATTTATGTCGATACTTTGACACAAACCACTTATCATAACACTGTTTCAGACCAAATACACTCCTTCAAGGCAACGGTATTCTTTTTTTTTTTTATGGCAGTGTTTTCTTTCCACAGGATAATGCGCCCTGCTGCACTTCCAAAATTGTTTCGAGAAATGGTTTGAGGAGCATGACAGAATTCAAGGTGTTGACTCCAATCCATGGAGGCCCCACCTCGCAACTTAACCTGCTAACGTCTTAATGTGATACCACAGGACACCTTCAGAGGTCCATGCCTTGACGGGTCAGAGCTGTTTTGGCAGTGTGAGAGAGACACACACAGTATTAAGCAGGTGGTTTTAATGTTATGGCTGATTGGTGTAGATTAGGGATTGCATCAATACAAGGGATTGCATCAAGTAAATGTTTATATAACATTTAGAGTTCTCTATCATCTGTTAAAATTAAATACGTGTATGTTTTAATTTTAGAATTCAGAGAAAGCTGGATAAAAATGGATTAATTAAAGATTTTATTCAAGCCTTGGAGCAGCTGTCTAATCCTGCATTGATATTACAGGTGAGATTAATGAACTGAAACAGCCAGCAAAATTATAATACATACAAATGGACTTGATTTTGAATGTAATACTAATATTGCATTAAGGGTACAATCCCACTTTATGGTGTCTGCATGCAGCCGAAGCCCCACTTACCTGTAGTGGCGAATGGCTGCACGATTTTGCTGGTTACCGTTTGTGCAGCCATTTGCCACTGCAAGTTAGACAGGGCATCGGCCGCATGCGGACGCCGCTACGTGGGGCCGTACACTTAATGTATAATAAGATTGTGAAAATGTATGTATAACCTAAGGGTTTCCAGACCATGCCGCTCTGGTGCACCAGGCCTGGGTGCACCATTTACAGCCTGTAGAACCTGAAGTGTGTATTACAGGGCATAATGTACCCCCCATCACTTGCAACATATTTAACCTCTTAACGACTGACCGCTGCCTTTTGACGGCGGGCTATTAAGGTTCCCATTCTACAGCGACGTCTTTTGGCGTCGCTGTGGAAAAAACTGATCAGCGCTTCAGTGAGCACTCCTCCTCTAAGCAGGAGCTGTAACTTACAGTTCTTGTACTGAGAGAAGACTGCTGAATACAGCTGGGATGGTAAACTCAGACCCCAGCTGTTTAACCCTTTCATCACTGCGGTCCGTGACTGCGGCATTATCAAAGGGGACTTTATCAAATTGCAGACTGGGGTAATCCTCTGCGGTCAGCCCCAGGGGGGAACAAGAAAGGACCCCAGGACTGTATATTATATAAGCCTGCTGTTAGGGCACACTGTGTATTGCCCTAACAACAGCCTATGTCCTAATGTAATATTTTAGCATACAGGAGTATTTTAATACATTTTAAGTAAAAAATAAAGTTATCCCTTCATGGGATAAAAAAAAAGTAACCAGAAAATAAAACAAAAGTCCCAAAAAGTCATTATTTAGCATAAAATGCATTTAATTGCCTATACATTACATAAAAAAAAAAATACACATATTGGGTATCTACATGCTTGTAATAACTTGAAGAATAAATATACTAGGTTATTTAGCATGAAACATGAACGGTATAAAAAAATAAACAAAAAAAAAAACCATGCTGAAATTCGGATTTTTTTTGCTATATTCACGTTGCAAAAATAAATTATGTAACTTGCACAGTAAATTTTCTTGTACTTCCCAAACCGCGCAAAACAAAAATAAAATTTCTCCCGCATAAAACAGGACCAAATACAGCCTCTTAAATAAAAAAATCTAGAAGTTATTGCTACTGAAAGGCAGAGAGACCAAACCCAAAACACTTAGCTGGTCATTAACCGCTTCCCGACCACCGACTAGTAAATTAACGTGGGTGCTTGCAGGGCTTTGTGCAGCGATGACGTTAATTTATGTTCTGCCTTTCGCCAGTGATCTGGACCCCCAAAGCACATCATCACCTCCTGCTGTCAAGGCCAGGACTGGAGCGAGGTCCAATCCGGTCGATTAAAGGGAGCCTGTCACCAGACTGTCCGTATTAGATTATTAACAGTGTATTGTAGAGGAGACTAACCTGTTTCTGACGTTTATTTTCATTTTCTACTTACTGCCGCCTTTGTAGAGAAACCAGTTTTATTAAGTTTATGCTAATGAGCATTTAGCTGCAATGAGGGCCGGTTCAACCCCCCTTTCCTCCCTTCTTACATTGATTGACAGGGGCCAGGCAGCGTAATCTGCACGTTCATGCCTGGCCCCGTACTATCCGTAATGTGCGCGCGTCCCTGCTGTTCAATCGGCGCATGCGCATTGCGATCTTTCTGCTCGACTTTCTAATCGGCACTACTGCGCATGCGCAGCGTCCCTGCTTTTTATTCGGCGCATGCGAAGTACTGGCGATTAGAACGCCGAGCAGAAAGATCGTACTGCGCATGCATGTGCCGAGTGAAGAGCAGGGACGTGCGTTACAGATTGTACGGGGCAAGGCATGGACGTGCCGATTACGCTGCCTGGCCCCTGTCAATCAATGTAAGAAGGGAGGGAGGGGGGGTTGAACTGGGGAGCGACGTAAGAGCGTTTAGGTGCAATGGTAACGCCCTCATTACACCACCTAAATGCTCATTAGCATAAACTTAATAAAAACGTATTTCTCTACAAAGGAGGCAGTAAGTAGAAAATGAAAATAAACGTTAGAAACAGGTTAGTCTCCTCTACAATACCCTGGTACTAGTTTAATACGGACATTCTGGTGACAGACTCTCTTTAACCCTTTTAGATGCGGAGGTCAATGGTGACTGCAGCATCTAAGGGCTTGTAGCTGATCGGCACCCCATGACGCGATGGTCGGTATGGCAACCGGAGGCCAAGCAATGGCTACCTGGTCTGCCAAGTACGGAAGCAAAAAAGGACCCACCTCCAGCAGTTCCTAATGGGCTGCCTGTCAGTGTGACACTGACCGCTCTAAGAAGTGGTTATCAAGGCCTTAGTATTTTGGAATGAGAAAGGGGAGGGCCATAGCACATCTGCTGGAAGCGAGAGCACCTGTATTATACCAGCAGAGTTTCCCAAACTACAAAGGAGAAAAATTCCCAAAAATGTGCATTGTGTGTTCCAAAAGGGGGGTAAGAAAGGACACCATTTATGAGTGCGACACTGGCCTGTGCATAAAGATTTGCTTCAAATCGCTACACACACACACCTATAGATAATTTTTTTTATTTACCCCATTATTATACCCTCTTATTTTGCCCTGATGTATGCTGCCCAGATTACATATACCCCCACATTATAAACTGAAATACTAGTGAGACCCCAAACAAAACTACTACCAAACAAAATCCACGCTCCAAAAGCCATTTGGCAATCACTCCCTTCTGAGCCCTTCCATATGTCCAAACAGCAGTTTACAACCACATATGAGAGATTGTTTTACAAATGTTGGGGTGCTTGTTCTCCCTTATTTCTTGTGAAAATTAAACAATTTGATCTAAAACTACATCTTATTAGAAATAATTATTTTTGTCATCTTCTTGACCCAATTCTAATCAATTAAGCCAAATAACTTTGCAGTCAAAATTGTCACAATGCCCCTAGATTAATTCCTCAAGGGGTGTAGTTTCCCAAATGATGTCACTTTTGAGGGGTTTCCACTGTACTGGTACCTCATGGGCTCTGCAAATGTGACATGGCGACCAGAAACTAGTCCAGCAAAATCTGCATTTGAAAAGCCAAATAGCGCTCCTTCCCTTCTGAGCCCTGCTATGTGCCAAAATAGCAGTTTATGACCACATATAGGGTATTGCCTTACTCTAGAGAAATTGCTTTACAGGTGTTAGGGTCCTTTTTTTCTTTTTAGTCCTTGTGAAAATTAAAGATTTTTAGCCAATACTACATTTCATTAGAATTTTTTTTTTTATCTTAGCTACCCAACTCTAATCACTTCAGAAAATAACTTGTGGGGTCAAAATGCCCACTATACCCTTAGATGAATTCCTTAAGGAGTTTAGTTTCCCAAATGGAGTCAGTTTTTAGGGGTTTCCACTGTACTAGTACCTCAAAGGCTTTGCAAATGTGACATGGCGACCAGAAACCAATCCAGCAAAATCTGCGCTCCAAAAGCCAAATGGCGCTCCTTCCATACTGAACACTGCTGTGTGTCCAAAAAGCAGTTTATGACCACATATGGTGTATTTCCGTACTCGGGAGAAGTTGATTTGCAAATGTTGGTTTGCTTTATCTCTCTTATTCCTTGTGAAAATAAAAACAATTTTTTAGCTAAAATTTACATCTTATTTAAAAAAAAATATACACTACCGTTCAAAAGTTTAGGGTCACTTAGAAATTTCCTTGTTTTTGAAAGAAAAGTACAGTTTTTTTCAATGAAGATAACATTAAATTAATCAGAATACACTCTATACATTGTTAATGTGCTAAATGACTATTCTAGCTGCAAACGTCTGGTTTTTAAGGCAATATCTACATAGGTGTATAGAGGCCCATTTCCAGCAACCATCACTCCAGTGTTCTAATGGTACATTCTGTTTGCTAACTGTGTTAGAAGGCTAATGGATGATTAGAAAACACTTGAAAACCCTTGTGCAATTATGTTAGCACCGCTGTAAACAGTTTTGCTGTTTAGAGGAGCTATAAAACTGACCTTCCTTTGAGCTAGTTGAGAATCTGGAGCATTACATTTGTGGGTTCGATTAAACTCTCAAAATGGCTAGAAAAAATGAGCTTTCATGTGAAACTCGACAGTCTATTCTTGTTCTTATAACTGAAGGCTATTCAATGCGAGAAATTGCCAAGAAACTGAAGACTTCCTACAACGGTGTGTACTACTCCCTTCAGAGGACAGCACACACAGGCTCTAACCAGAGTAGAAAGAGAAGTGGGAGGCCCCGCTGCACAACTGAGCAACAAGACAAGTACATTAGAGTCTCTAGTTTGAGAAATAGACGCCTCACAGGTCTTCAACTGGCAGCTTCATTAAATAGTACCCGCAAAACGCCAGTGTCAACGTCTACAGTGAAGAGGCGACTCCGGGATGCTGGCCTTCAGGGCAGAGTGGCAAAGAAAAAGCCATATCTGAGACTGGCTAATAAAAGGAAAAGATTAATATGGGCAAAAGCACACAGACATTGGACAGAGGAAGATTGGAAAAAAGGTGTTATGGACAGACGAATCGAAGTTTGAGGTGTTTGGATCACACAGAAGAACATTTGTGAGACGCAGAACAACTGAAAAGATGCTGGAAGAGTGCCTGACGCCATCTGTCAAGCATGGTGGAGGTAATGTGATGGTCTGGGGTTGCTTTGGTGCTGGTAAAGTGGGAGATTTGTACAAGGTAAAAGGGATTTTGAATAAGGAAGGCTATCACTCCATTTTGTAACGCCATGCCATACCCTGTGGACAGCGCTTGATTGGAGCCAATTTCATCCTACAACAGGACAATGACCCAAAGCACACCTCCAAATTATGCAAGAACTATTTAGGGAAGAAGCAGGCAGCTGGTATTCTATCTGTAATGGAGTGGCCAGCGCAGTCACCAGATCTCAACCCCATAGAGCTGTTGTGGGAGCAGCTTGACCGTATGGTACGCAAGAAGTGCCCATCAAGCCAATCCAACTTGTGGGAGGGCCTTCTGGAAGCATGGGGTGAAATTTCTCCCGATTACCTCAGCAAATTAACAGCTAGAATGCCAAAGGTCTGCAATGCTGTAATTGCTGCAAATGGAGCATTCTTTGACGAAAGCAAAGTTTGAAGGAGAAAATTATTATTTCATATAAAAATCATTATTTCTAACCTTGTCAATGTCTTGACTATATTTTCTAGTCATTTTGCAACTCATTTGATAAATATAAGTGTGAGTTTTCATGGAAAACACAACATTGTCTGGGTGACCCCAAACTTTTGAACGGTAGTGTATGTGACATATTGCAGTTAAAAATAGGGAAAAATTATAATTTTTACAAAATGTCTTAAATTTTTCTATTTTTTAATTAATTTCCGCAAATTGTATCAGTCTACTTTTACCACTAAAATAAAGTACAACATGTGACGAAAAAACAATGTCAGAATTACTTGGATATTCAAAACTTTCACTGAGTTATTCTCTGATAAAGTCAGATCTACCAGATTTGACATATCTGGCTTGGTCATTAAGGGGTTAAGTCCACTTTGGCAAAGACCGCAACAGATGGTGCTATCTGAGACTAATGGACCTTGACCTTGGAGTTCACCTCTAATCTCTTTGGAAGTTGTTCTGGGCTCTTTGGTTACCATTTGTATTATCTGGTTATATTTTGGCATTTTCTAGCAAAATGTGCTGCCCAGTATCAGAAAACTTAGTCTCGGTCTCAAGTCATGGGTCCTCCAACAGGATAGTGACCCAAAACACACAGAGGCACCCGTCAAACCTGAGACAGCTGAAGCAGTTTGCTCACGAGAAGTGGGCCAAAATACCTGTGGACAGTTGCAGAAGTCTCATTGTGAGTTACAGAAATTGTTTGTTTGCAGTGATTACCTCAAAAGGTTGTGCAACAAAACATTAAGTTAAGGATACCATCAAAGTCAGGACCCACTGTGCTTGCTGTCAGTGAGTAGCTGACCTCTCTAATACACTGCACTACGCAATAATTGCGATCAGGGCCTCCTGTCCTCAAGTCCCCTAGTGGGACAAAGTAATAAAGTAAAAAAAAAAGATGTTTTAAAAATAAGAAAATAAAAGTTTCAAAAGTAAAAATCCCCCTTTTTTCCTTATCAGTCCTTTATTATTAATAAAAATATATAAACAAACAAATAAGCTATGCATAATTGGTATCGCCGCGTCCGTAACGGCCTGAACTACAAAATTATTTCGTTATTTATCCCGCGCGGTGAACGCCGTAAAAGAAAATAATAATAAACCGTACCAGAATCACAATTGTTTGGTCACTTCACCTTCCAAAAAATGGAATAAAAAGAGATCAAAAAGTCGCATGTAAAAAGGATTTTCTGACAAAAAAAAAAGTAAATTTCACCTCTACTTTGCTCTAAATTCCTGTGAAACACCTAAAGGGTTCATAAACTTTCTAAATGCTGTTGTGAATACTTTGAGGGGTCTAGTTTCTAAAATGGGGTTTTTCGTAGGGGTTTCTAATATATAGGCTCCTCAAAGCAACTTCAGAACTGAACTGGAACCTAAAAAAAATAAAAATGAGTCAATACTTTGCTTCTTACATTATACTGATAATGAGCCAGGCCCACCCTGTTTTGACCGTTTGTATAAACAGAGACCCCTATTAGATCGTTTCAGTGCCCGGTTTGCCCAAGCATTCACCCCTGAGAATTGTATTTCTATTGATGAGTCCATGGTACATTTTAAAGGGAGGCTTCAATTCCACCAGTACCTGCCGAGTAAGAGGGCAAGGTATGGTGTGAAGATGTATAAGCTGTGTGAGAGTGCATCCGGGTATACCTACAAATTTAGGATATATGAAGGAAAGGACACCAGTATTCAACCCCCAGAATGCTCCCCCTTACCGGGAGTTAATGCAAAAATTGTTTGGGATTTGGTGCACCCACTGCTGGACCAGGGCTACCACCTCTACCTGGATAATTTTTATACCAGCGTCCCAATCTTCAACTGCCTCGCTTCCAAAAGTACTTCGGCATGCGGCACTGCTAGAAGAAATCTGAGAGGCCTCCCTAAGACTATGCTTGGGCAAACACCCAGAAGTGGTGAGAGCAGGTCACAGTCTAGCAGCAACATATTGTGTGTCACATACAAGGACAAGAGAGATGTCCTTGTATTGACAACAATACATGCCCACACCAGTACCCATGTACCTGTACGAGGTACCAGTACAGAGACACCCAAACCAGACTGCATCCTGGACTACAATAGGTACATGGGAGGGGTGGACTTGTCAGATCAAGCCCTACAGCGCCATGCGGTGTGGTATAAGAAGCTGGCCGTGCACATCATACAGATGGCATTATACAATGCGTATAATTATACAATGCGTACGTGCTACGTCGATGTACAGGCCAGAGGGGAACTTTCCTGGAATTTCAAGAGGTGGTTATCAAGAAACTATTTTTTAGGGTCGAGGAAGGGGGGGGGGGGGGCTCCCAGTACTTCTGGAAGCGAGGCCACACGCATCACACCAGGGCAACACTTTCCAGGAGAAGTTCCCCAAACTGGCAAGAAGGGAAAAAGTCAAAAGAGGTGCAAGGTCTTTTATAAGAGGGGGGTAAGGAAGGACACAATATATCAATGTGACACGTGTCCTGAAAAACTAAGGCTCTGTATGAAAGAGTGTTATGAAATGTATCATACATCCCTTGGTTTTTAATCTACCCCAGTTTTACTTACCCTGATGCACTCCGCACAGCTTATCCCCCCTCGTCTTTCCCCTCTGAGCCCTGCTGCGTGCCTAGGCAGCTGATTACAGCCACATGTAGGGTATTGACGTACCCGTGAGAACCCACATTACAGTTTATGGGGTGTATGTCTCCGGTCAAAATGCTCACTACACCTCTAGATGAATGCCTTAAGGGGTGTCGTTTTAAAACGGGGTCACTTCTCGGGTGTTTCAACTGTACTGGTACCTCAGGGGCTTCTGCATACATGACTTCACACCAGAAAATCCCCAGTAGGCCAAATGGTGGTCCTTTCCTTCTGAGCCCTCCCATGGGCCCCAAACAGCAGTTTATCACCACAAATGGGGTATTGCTGCACTCAGGACAAATTGGGAAACAAAATGGGGTATTTTGTTCACTGTACAAATAAGAAATTTTGATCAGAAATTACATCTTATTGGAAAAAATGTAATTTTTTAAATTTCACTGCCCAATTCAAATACGTGCTGTGAAAAAACTTTGCGGTCAAAATTATAACAACAATAAATCAATTCCCTAAGGGGTGTAGTTTCCAAAATTGGGTCACTTCTAGTGGGTTTCCATTGCTTTGATACCTCTGGGGCTCTGCAAATGCGACATGGCACCCAAAAACCAATCCAGCAAGATCTGCACTCCAAAAAACACACAGTGCTCCTTCCCTTCTGAGGCCTCCCATGGGCCCATAGGGCAGTTTATCGCCACAAATTGGGTATTGCTGTACTCAGGAGAAATTGGGCAACAAAATGGGGTATTTTGTTCCCTGTGAAAATAAGAAATTTTGATGAAAAATGACATTTTATTGGAAATAATGACATTTTTTTAAAATTTCACAGCCCAATTCAAATTTGTGCCGTGTAAAAACTTTGGGGTCAAAATGGTAACAACAACCATAAATTAATTCCTTGAGCGGTGTAGTTTCCGAAATGGGGTCACATTTGTGGTTTCCTACTGTTTTGGCACCTCAAGACCTCTTCAAACCTGGCATGCTGCCTAAAATATATTCTAATAAAAAAGAGGCCTCAAAATGCACTAGGTGCTTCTTTGCTTCTGGGGCTTGTGTTTTAGTCCACGAGCGCACTAGAGACACATGTGGGACATTTCTAAAAACTGCAGAATCTGGACAATACATATTTAGTAGTGTTTCTCTGGTAAAACCTTCTGTGTTACAGAAAAAAATGAATATAATTGAAATTCAGCAAGAAAAATGAAATTTGCAAATTTCACCTCCACTTTGCTTTAATTCCTTTGAAATGCCTAAAGGGTTAAATAAACTTTCTAAATGCGGTTTTAAATACTTTGAGGGGTCTAGTTTTCAAAATGGGGTGTTTTATGGGGGTTTCTAATACATAGGCCCCTCAAAGCCACTTTGGAACCAAACAGGTACCTTAAAAAAAAGGCTTTTGACATTTTCTTAAAAATATGAGAAATTGCTGTTTATGTTATAAGCCTTGTAACGTCCAAGAAAAATAAAAGAATGGCATCGTTTTTTGAACAATCTAAAGTAGACATATGGGAAATGTGAACTAGTAACTATTTTGGGTGGTATAACCATCTATTTTACAAGCAGATGCATTTAAATTCTGAAAAATATTTTTTATAAATTTTCTCAAAATGTTGCAATTTTTCACCAATAAACACTGAATATATTGTCCAAATTTCATCACTAACATAAAGCCCAATGTCTCACGATAAAACAATTTCAGAATCGCTTGGATAGGTTTAAGCATTCCAATGTTATTACCACATAAAGTGAAATATGTCAGATTTCAAAAATGGGCTCTAAGCCTTAAGGCCAAAACTAGGCTGCATCCTGAAGGGGTTAATAAAGAGATTATAAAGATTTGGGCCTAAAACCGATCCTTGTGGTACCCCGCTGCTGACTTCAGCCCTCGTTGAGTAAGTTCCATTTATAACGACTCGTTTTCTGTCCCTTAATCAATTCTTTACCCACTTTCATATATGGTTCTCCAGTCCCTGTGTCTATAGCTTCAGAGCATTATTGTTGTGTGGTACAGTTTCAATTGCTTTTGCAAAATCTAAATATATCACATCCGCCGCCTGACCAACATCCAGATTTGCACTTAACTCCTCATAGAAACCGAGCATGTTCATTAGGCACAACCTATTTTTCATGAATCTATGCTGGTTATCAGTTATTAGACTTTTCTATGTTTATATACTTTTGAAGTTCATCTCTTAGAATACCCACAAATATTTTACATGCCACAGATGTCAAACTTACTGGACGGTAGTTAGTTGGTTCCACCTTTTTACCCGTCTTAATTATTGGTACAACATCGAGCGCGATCCCACTTGTTTAACCCGTTAAATGCCGCGGTCAATCGAGACCGCAGCATTTAAATAGTTAGAGAGTGGACGACCCCCTCTGGTTGCTATGGCTGCCTGGGCGCCTAATGTAGGCCCCCGGGGCTGCAATCTTTGTACTCCTACTAAGCCATGCCTCTGGCGGGTCTTAATAGAGGCCTGTCAGAAAGACTATATACTGCAATACATTAGTATTGCAGTATATAGTGCAAGTGATCCAACAATCGCTGGTTGAAGTCCCCTTGGGGGGCTAATAAGAAAAAAGTCAGTAATTTAAAATAATGTAATTTAAAAAAAAATATTAAAAGTTAAAAAAAAAAAACATTTTCTCCCTAGGGCATAGTAATAAAAAAATAAACATAATTGGTATCGCCGCATTCGTAAAAGCCTGAACTATTACAATATATCATTATTTAACCCGCACAGTGTACGCCGTAAAGAAAAAAAAGTTGTAAACATCAGAATCGCTATTTTTTTGGTCACCTCATCTCCAACAAAAAAATGGAATAAAAACTCTTCCCGCAAAAATCAAGCCCTTATAGGACTATATCGACAGAAAAATAAAAAATTTATGGCTTTTGGATAGTGGGGAGAAAAAAAACGAATATCTGAAAGTTGATTACGACGGGAAGGGGTTAATACTTGAGGATGAATTCAGTCTGGGCCATGGGATTTATCAATATTTAATTTGCTCAGACACAGCTGTACTTCCTCCTGCGTTAAGCAGGTAATATTGGGTGGGGAACTTTTATCACTGTCCCCCTGTATATCTGTAACTGGGGACTCATCAGTAAACAGAGAGCAAAAGTACATATTTAATATTTTAGTCCTCTTTGTCCTCTACAATTATATTCCCATGCTCCTCGGATAGGTCATCAGTACATGATCTTTGGGGGTCCGACACCCGGGCGCCGCACTCATCAGCTGGTCCGGTGCCGCCGTGCACTTGGATGTACATGACGGAAACAGTTCGCTCCGGCCACGGAATAACGGCCGAGCTGTAGTACTGAAGATCGGCTCCTACTCAAATGAATGGGAGCGGACCTGCAGCACGGCCGCTATGCTATGTACGGAGCCAACTGCTTCTGGCTCCATACATAGCATTATGGGCCATAACATCCGGTGCCCGCAGGCCACCAGAGCGGCTTATCGGTGTAGGGACCATGTGTCGGTCCCACAGCGATGATATACCCTTGATATACTGATGACCTATCCAGTGGATAGGTCATCAGTTGTCAGAAGGTGGACAACCCCTTTAAAAGGGACAATACTATCCGTGTGTGTACCAGAAGAGGATAAGAAAGGACACCAGTTATTAGTTTAACTAGTTTGCTTTAAAGCGTATATGGATAAAAAAAAAACAATTTTTATTTTACCCCACTATTATAGCACCTGTTTATATCCTGACACACGCTGCCCAGCTTACCTATGCCCCCTCATTAGAAAACTGAAACACCAGTAAAACAACAAAAAAACTACTACAAAGCAAAATCTGTGCTCCAAAAGCCAAACGGTGCTCCCTTCCTTTTGAGCCCTAAACTGTGCCCAAACAGCAGTTTACATCCATATATGTGGCATCTCCTTACTCGGGAGAGCACTTTTAAAAAAATTTGAGGTGTGTCTGCAGTGGCACAAGCTGGGCACAACATTATTGCCACTAAAAGGGCATATCTGTGAAAAAAAAATCCTCCTGCAGCACATTAATTTCTGGAAAACACAAGTGGGGTCAAAATGCTCACTACACCCCTTGATAAATTCCTCAAGGGGTGTATGTTCCCAAATGAAGTCACTTCTCAGGGGTTTCCACTGTACTGGTACCTTAGAGGCTCTGCAAATGCGACATGGCACCCAGAAAGTAGCAAAATCTATGCTCCAAAAGCCAAATGGCACTCCTTCAATTCTGAGCCCTGCCGTGTGCCCAAACAGCAATTTGACCACAAATTAGGTATTTCTGTACTTTGACGAAATTGCTTTACAAATGTTGGGAGGCGGGGGCACAGACTTTTTCACCCTTATACCTTCTGGAAATAATATATTTTTTTTTAAGCTAAAACTTCATCTTTTTGGAAAAAATAGCATTTTTCATTTTCACAGCTTAATTCCAATAAAACCTATGGAACACTTCTGGGGTCAAAATGCTAAGTAGACCCCTATACGAATGCCTTGTGAGGTGTAGTTTCCAAAATGGGGTCTTTTTTGTGTTGAGGACATAAATGACCATTATTTTGCAGACAAAAAGTTAATCTTTTTTTATTTAAATATCTTAGATTTTTAAGATGTTAAAGGGGTTATCCGGGTTGTTACATTTTTTTTAGAGACGGCTGCAAATGTCCTGAAATTAGAATACAATCTGTAATCCCCTGATTTTTTCCCTTGGCAAGCCATTGCTGACGATCTAGCGTTCCTCCTGATATTTCTTTACATGTGGGCAGCATCAGACCGCTGCAGCCAATCAATGGGCTCATGCAGTGACGTGTCGTATTTTGGACATCATGGTGCCCATCACGGAGCGTTCATGCTAGGAATACAAAACCTAACCACTGAGCCCTCTATGCGGCTTCATCCTTTACATGCTGCCCACATGTAAACAACCAGGCGGAGCGTCAGCGCTTGATCCAAGACCTATTTAACGTATTTATACATGTTTTTTGTTTTTAATTGTGCGTTCTTTTTACTAGGACTGGAGAGAGGAATTCAATAAAGAATTCGCTAAACCAAGAACCGATAGAAACAAAATTAAGATGATGTACAATGAGATGTATACAAATCTTGGGAATGCAAACAATCCTAATTTTGGAGCATTCAGAAGGAAGTTTGCAGAGGTATGTATTTTACTGGTTGGGTGTAAGCTGATTTTCTATTTCTAAGCTGAAACCTTCTGAATTCCAAAATATTATAAGTGAACCAAAGGAGTGATACTAGAGTGTGCTAGAAGTATATTTTGTGGGTTTTGGAGGGGGTAGGACTATACATGGGTTTTTACTTTTCTACTCTCTTGTAAATGTTGGTCCTAAAACATTTGATACCACTTGCTGGAATATGACTGAAACGTCAACGATTTAAATGGACACTAACTTTTAAAAATTACTTATGCTAATTTAATATTATACCTGATACAGATAAATTTTCTAATTTACTTACCCTTAAAATTTTGTTCTATCCATGCAAATTCTGTGTGAATTTACTGCCACGGGTGTCTCCCTTTCCTGTAATCTGCTGTCCACCCCCTGTTGTCAAGCAAAGTTCATCCCTAGTTACAGAGAAGAATTGACAGGCTGCTGAGGGGGGGAGGTCTTTTCACTGCCTGACTATACAAGTCTTAGGAGAAAGGAGTATGGGAGCAAAGAGAGAGACATACAGCTGCATACAAGTCTATGGAGAGGGAAGTGGGGAAACAGGAGAAAGGAGCACTGATAGTGAGTCAGACACAGATGCTGCATATAAGTGTATGGATAGTATCCTTCTGAAGTGGCCCTTATCCCATAGGTTACTTGACCCTCCCTCATAGCCCTGCATTCCCCCTAAGGTGGACACTCCTTGTTTCCTATTGTAGGAATCAAATGGTGTTGTCCAGTTTTGCTCCATTATGTCCGACACCCCCAAGTCTTCCCTCTAGTCTCTACAAGCGCCGATATCTGACAGGCAACTGCCCTTGTTATCATTTGACCAATTACTCTCCTTATTAAGTTCTCTTTTATTATGTTGTCACAATGACGTCGTCACCGGAGAGACTGCACCCCTGAGCCTAGTAGGAACGCCAGTCTTAATAAACTATGTAGTAAGATGCAACACATTTATTAAGAGGCGAATGCCTCTCTATGAATGTGTTGCACCTTTTGGCTGGCTCTGCCACTTCCCTCCCATAAGACATAGAAAAATAATGTATCCTCTCCTCGCTGCTTCTCCCCTCAGGCTCTCACTGTAGGCCGCGGCTCATACAAGGTATTAACGCCTTGGTTTTTATTTTATTGTCCGATGGGTAAGAGGTGGGTAGTCTGATCGGTGGGGGCGACTGTCTCACTTATACCCTACTAAAATGAATATCAGTTTCCCTGATGCCTATACAGGGCTGCCACCATGAAAAGAATGACCCCATCTCAATCTTTCCCCTTTCTTACCAATTCCCTACAATGTCCCTCCACGCATTTCAGCCGAACATTTGTCGCAGGACTCCTCAGGGGATTCACAGAGTTAGGATAAATGTAGTCTAGCATAATAGAGCTGGGATGAGTGGGTAACAAAGATGGTGCTTCCAGAGTGGTGGTGCCTGTGGTGTGGAAGTCTGGCCTAGTGGGAGCACCATGGGTAGGACCATTCTATTCTCATATGCTTGTGCTAGAATTGTCAAGTAGTGTATCATGGATCCAGATGAATATCAGTAGGTACTATTGATTTGACATATATGATTAGTCTGTGCTCCTTCCGTGAGATTTTTTGTGGATTATTGTGACTATTAATTTTGTAAAATTTTCATGTGCACTTTTCATTGTTCTCTGGGATTCCATTGTCAGCTCCTACTGAATCAGAGGTCAGCAGAGGTCCATTGCTCAGCCTTCCTCCTCCTGTGGATGCTCCTGTCTACCCTGTCTTTCCACTTTTCCTGCACCTCTTGTGGTAAAGCTGAAGTGGTGTGAGTCGACTCTACTTCTCTGTTGAGAGCTCCCCGTCCGTTGCCTGTGGCCCTTTCCTTGACTTCTAATTCTGTCCGCCATCCCAGCTTTTTCTGGCAGCGCGGCGGCCTGTGTGTGCGCCGTGATGACTTCTGGATTCTTAGCATGCCCGCGTGTCATGTGGATCAGCTTTGGGCAGCATTGTGAATGTCGAGGTATGCAGTTTGACTACAGTTCGCCCTGCAATACAGTAGACAGGACTATAAATGGGGTAGGGGCACCCATTGTTGGGGAGGTTATGTTGTCTCGGCGACTTCATTTAAAATTTGTTTTGACTGGAGAATACTGAAAATATACTTCTTGCTCCCACAATGCTGGAGCTACAAGTTGCTCCCTCCCACTTTGGATCTGCAGAGTGTAGTGCAAACCCCTACCCAGTAAGTGGTTTTCTTCTGGTTTGGGTATTGTCCTTATATGGGTTCAGGTTACTCCCACTTCATTAGGGTGATCAAGATACTTCCCAAAAGGCTAAAGAGAAGGTTTACATACACATATGTTTAATCTGCAATAAGACGTTGCTTGCTATATATAATATCAAAAGAATTAAAATAAAAAAAAACTGTCAGGATTGTACAGAGAATATATTTAAGGAAGAACAACCATTCTTAATTGAAGAAATTATAGTGATTGTACGCCAGAAAATTCAAACATCTTTGACCTCCTTCTCACAAGCTAATAAACCTGTTGGTCCAGCTCCTATAGTTAAAGAGGCTCTGTCACCAGATTTTGCAACCCCTATCTGCTATTGCAGCAGATAGGCGCTGCAATGTAGATTACAGTAACGTTTTTATTTTTAAAAAACGAGCATTTTTGGCCAAGTTATGACCATTTTCGTATTTATGCAAATGAGGCTTGCAAAAGTACAACTGGGCGTGTTGAAAAGTAAAAGTGCAACTGGGCGTGTATTATGTGCGTACATCGGGGCGTGTTTACTACTTTTACTAGCTGGGCGTTGTGTATAGAAGTGTCATCCACTTCTCTTCACAACGCCCAGCTTCTGGCAGTGCAGATCTGTGACGTCACTCACAGGTCCTGCATCGTGTCGGCACCAGAGGCTACAGATGATTCTGCAGCAGCATCGGCGTTTGCAGGTAAGTCGATGTAGCTACTTACCTGCAAATGCTGATGCTGCTGCAGAATCAAGTGTAGCCTCTGGTGCCGACACGATGCAGGACCTGTGAGTGACGTCACAGTGCTGCACTGCCAGAAGCTGGGCGTTGTGAAGAGAAGTGGATGACACTTCTATACACAACGCCCAGCTAGTAAAAGTAGTAAACACGCCCCGATGTACGCACATAATACACGCCCAGTTGTACTTTTACTTTTCAACACGCCCAGTTGTACTTTTGCAAGCCTCATTTGCATAAATACGAAAATGGTCATAACTTGGCCAAAAATGCTCGTTTTTTAAAAATAAAAACGTTACTGTAATCTACATTACAGCGCCTATCTGCTGCAATAGCAGATAGGGGCTGCAAAATCTGGTGACAGAGCCTCTTTAAGAAAAGGAAGATTGTACAATCCTGGCCAAAAGTTTTGAGACTGAAACAAATTTTGGTTTTCATAAAGTTTGCTGCTTCAGTCTTATTATATATTTTAGCCCGATATTTCTATGGTATACTGAAGTACAGATATAAACTTTTCATAATTTTTAACTTTAATTGACAAATCCATCATGTTTATGCAGAGACTCGATATTTATATAGTTAACCCCTCTCTTTCACGACTTCTGCATTTTGCCCTGGCCTGCTGGATATCAGCTACTGGGCCAAATCCTGACTCATGACAACCCATTCTTGCCTAATCAGTACTTGGAGTTTATCACAATTTCTGTGTTTTTTTTTTTTTGTCCATCCGCTTTTTAAGGATTGACCACAGGTTCTCAATGGGATTGAGATCTGGGGAGTTTCCTGGCCATTGACCCAAAATGTCAATGTTTTGTTCACCGAGCCACTTGGTTATCACATTTGCTTTGTTACATGATGCTCCATCATGCTGGAAAAAGCATTGTTTATCACCAAATTGCTCCTGGATCGTTGGGAGAAGTTGCTCTTGCAAGATTTGTAGATACCATTTTTTATTCCTGGAAGTGTTCTTAGGCAAGATTGTGAGTGAGTCCACCCCCTTGGATCATAAGCAACCCCTCACATGAATGGTCTAAGGATGCTTTACTGTTGGCATGACACAGGACTCATGGTAGCACTTACCTTTTCTTCTCTGGACAATTATTCTTCCAGATGTCCTAAAGAGTCTGAATTGGGCTTCATCAGAGAAAATAACTTTACCCCAGTCCTCTGCAGTCCAATCCCTGTACCTCTTGCAGAATGTCAGTTTGCCCTTGATGTTTTTCTTGGAGAGAAGTGGCTTCTTTTCTGCCCTTCTTGATCCCAGGCCAGCCTCCAAAAGCCTTTGCCTCACTATGTGTGCAGCTGCACTGATAGCTGCCTGCTGCCATTCCTGAGCAAGCTCTGTACTGATTCCGTAGCTGAACCATCCTTCGGAGACGGTCCGCGCACTTGCTGGACTTTCTTTGGCGCCCTGAAGCCTTCTTCACAGCAATTGAACCTCTCTCCTTGAAGTTCTTGATGATCGGATAAATGGTCAATTTAGGGGCTGAATATATATATATATATATATCAGTGCCCACCAAAAGTTCCGGAACACCCTCATAACTTTTGAACGGCTCGAGGTGCAGCAAAATCTTAAATGGCATGGGGGTCGAGTGGCAGCTCAATTGAAAGCTCTTTTCAATACAAAAACAATACCGCAATCGATTTTTGAGAGAGGATTTTTTTTCGCTGAGATATTTCGCTTTAAAGTTATAATCTTCACTATAGGCTACCGCCGGTGTTGGCATTACCCAAAATGTACTGTGCGGGTAAAATCCTAAATGTGTGTGTGTGGGTGCGTGTGTGTGTGTGTGAGCTTGGGAATGTCACATCAAGGTGAATTTAAATTACGTATTATTACAATCGGCCTTGGCGATACAAAATGGACCTGGTGTAAAGGATCTGCCAGGCACAGCTTCGGGGTTAACTTCCTTAGGTAATCAGTCTTCACCTGAGTCTATGTCTCTGAGACTGACTCCAGCTTCCACCACTCAGGCTGGCAGGCTTAGGAGTGGGAGAGCCTATCGCAGCCTGGCCAGACTCAGCTAGCTCCCGCCCTCTGTCTATTTATACCTGCCTTTCCTGTTCCTCCTTGCTTGTGATTCTTTCCGTGTGGTTTCCTGGCACAGCTACAGCTCCTAACAATTTGATCCTGCTCCATTCTGACCCTGGCTTTCTGACTACTCTTCTGCTCTGCGTTTGGTACCTCGTGCTCTCATGGTTTGACTTGGCTCGTTCACCACTCTGTTGCTCACGGTGTTGCCGTGGGCAACTGCCCCTTTCCCTTTGCTTTATATTCCCTTGTATGTTTTGTCTCGTGCACTTACTGAGCGTAGGGACCGCCGCCCAGTTGTACCCCGTCGCCTAGGGCGGGTCGTTGCAAGTAGGCAGGGACAGAGTGGCGGGTAGATTAGGGCTCACTTGTCCGTTTCCCTACCCCTATCATTACATAATCACAAGCCCATATACCTAGTCTACCCTGGTCCCTGACACTACTATGGACCCCCTTGAGACCCTGGCTCAGCAAATGCAGGGTCTCTCCCTACAGGTCCAGGCCCTGGCTCAGAAGGTCAACCAGCCTGAGGCTACCTTGGTAGTTCCCCTCACCTCAACTCCTGAACCCCACCTCAAGTTGCCCGACCGGTTCTCAGGGGACCGGAGGGCTTTTCTCTCCTTTCGGGAGAGTTGCAGGCTTTACTTTCGCTTAAAGCCCCACTCCTCAGGTTCTGAGAGCCAGCGAGTGGGTATAATTATGTCCCGGCTCCAGGACGGGCCCCAAGAATGGGCCTTCTCCTTGGCTCCTGACGCCCCTGAACTTTCCTCCGTTGATCTTTTCTTTTCTGCTCTCTGACTCATTTATGACGAGACTGACAAGACTGCCTTTGTCGAGAGTCAGCTGGTGACCTTACGTCAGGGTAAGAGACCTGTTGAGGAGTATTGCTCTGACTTTAGGAAGTGGTGCGTAGCTTCTCGGTGGAATGACCCTGCCTTAAGGTGCCAGTTTAGGTTTGTTCTGTCGAATGCCCTGAAAGACCTGCTAGTTAGCTATCCCTCTTCTGACTCCCTAGACCAGGTTATGGCTTTAGCGGTACGACTTGACCGACGTCTCAGGGAACGACAACGTGTACGTTTATGTGTTTTCTCCTCCGACTCCCCCATGATGCCTCCCGAGGTTCCGTTGCTTCGTTCTTCCCTGGAAGACTCAGAGGTACCTATGCAACTCGGGGCCTTCATGTCCCCCCAACAACGTAGAGATTTCCGAAGGAAGAATGGTCTCTGCTTCTACTGTGGAGATGACCAGCATCAAGTGAACACCTGTCCTAAGCGTAAGAATGCAGCCGGAGAACTTCCGCGCCTAAGTGATCATCGGGGAGGTCACTTGGGCGCACAGGTATTTCCCGTAAATATGAAACATAATAAGATCTTGCTTCCCTTTCAGGTCTCTCTTGGTGGTAGGT
The DNA here is from genome assembly GCF_050947455.1 of Rhinoderma darwinii. Lineage (NCBI taxonomy): Eukaryota > Metazoa > Chordata > Amphibia > Anura > Rhinodermatidae > Rhinoderma > Rhinoderma darwinii. The sequence continues at coordinate 92,027,121 of NC_134691.1, forward strand.
CTGCTACCGGCAGCGCCTTCGTGGATTCAGGGTCCTCTGCTAATATCATGTCTGTGGAATTTGCTATGTCTCTTGCTATGCCTTTGATTGATTTGCCTAAACCTGTCCCGGTAGTCGGTATCGACTCCACTCCTCTTGCTAATGGTTATTTTACGCAGCATACCCCTGTTTTTGAACTCCTTGTTGGCTCCATGCATTTGGAGCAGTGCTCTGTACTGTTGATGCAGGGATTATCGTCCAATTTGGTTTTAGGCCTTCCTTGGTTGCAGTTGCATAATCTCACGTTTGACTGGAATACTGGGGAGCTTACCAAATGGGGTAATGAATGTTTGACGTCATGTTTTTCTGTTAATTCTATTTCTCCCCCTGAGGAGGTGAACACGCTACCTGAGTTTGTTCGGGACTTCGCTGATGTTTTCTCTAAGGAAGCCTCCGAAGTGTTACCTCCTCATAGAGAATACGATTGCGCTATCGAATTGGTACCAGGAGCTAAGCTTCCTAAGGGTAGGATATTTAATCTTTCTTGTCCCGAACGTGAAGCCATGAGAGAGTATATCCAGGAATGCCTGGCCAAGGGTTACATTCGCCCCTCTACTTCTCCGGTAGGTGCTGGCTTCTTCTTCGTAGGGAAGAAGGATGGTGGTCTTAGGCCATGCATTGACTACCGTAACCTGAATAAGGTCACTGTAAGGAACCAGTATCCCCTTCCTTTGATTCCTGATCTCTTTAATCAGGTTCAGGGGGCCCAATGGTTCTCTAAGTTTGATCTACGGGGGGCGTATAACCTTATCCGCATCAAAGAGGGGGATGAGTGGAAGACTGCGTTTAACACGCCCGAAGGTCATTTAGAATACCTCATCATGCCCTTTGGGTTGTGTAATGCGCCGGCGGTCTTCCAGAATTTCATAAATGAGATTTTGAGAGATTACCTGGGGATATTTCTTGTAGTGTACCTTGATGACATACTGGTGTTTTCCAAGGACTGGCCCTCCCACATTGAGCATGTCAGGAAGGTGCTCCAGGTCCTTCGGGAAAACAAACTGTTTGCAAAAACCGAAAAATGTGTGTTTGGGGTACAGGAGATACCATTTTTGGGTCAAATCCTCACTCCTCATGAATTCCGCATGGACCCCGCCAAGGTTCAGGCTGTGGCAGAATGGGTCCAACCTGTCTCCCTGAAGGCATTAGTGTTTTTTGGGGTTCGCTAATTATTACAGGAGATTCATGGCTAAGCCTCTTACGGACCTCACTCGCAAAGGTGCTGATCTCCTCCACTGGTCTCCAGAGGCTGTCCAGGCTTTTGAGGTCCTTAAGAAGTGCTTTATCTCGGCCCCGGTGCTGGTTCAGCCTAACCGCGAACTCTTAGCCATTAAATGGGCATTTGAAGAGTGGCGCCACTTCCTGGAGGGGGCTAGGCACCAGGTAACGGTCCTTACCGACCACAAGAATCTGGTTTTCCTAGAATCTGCCCGGAGGCTAAACCCGAGACAAGCTCGATGGGCGCTATTTTTTACCAGATTCAACTTTTTGGTTACCTATAGGGCTGGGTCTAAAAATATTAAGGCCGATGCACTGTCGCGTAGCTTCATGGCCAGCCCTCCTTCGGAGGAAGATCCTGCTTGTATTTTGCCTCCCGGTATAATCATTTCTTCTATTGATTCTGATTTAGTCTCTGAAATTGCAGCTGATCAAGGTTCAGCTCCCGGGAACCTTCCTGAGGACAAGCTGTTTGTTCCCCTGCAATACCGGCTAAGGGTACTTAGGGAAAATCATGACTCCGCACTATCTGGTCATCCAGGCATCCTGGGTACCAAACACCTCATTGCCAGAAACTATTGGTGGCCTGGCTTGCCTAAAGACGTTAAGGCCTACGTCGCCGCTTGTGAGGTTTGTGCTAGGTCCAAGACTCCCAGGTCCCGACCAGCGGGCTTACTACGTTCGTTGCCCATTCCCCAGAGACCTTGGACACATATCTCCATGGATTTTATCACCGATTTGCCTCCATCCCAAGGCAAGTCGGTGGTGTGGGTGGTAGTAGACCGCTTCAGTAAGATGTGCCACTTTGTGCCCCTCAAGAAACTACCCAACGCCAAGACGTTAGCTACCTTGTTTGTCAAACACATCCTGCGTCTCCATGGGGTCCCTGTCAATATTGTTTCGGACAGAGGGGTACAATTTGTTTCTTTGTTTTGGAGAGCCTTCTGTAAAAAGTTGGAGATTGATCTGTCCTTCTCCTCTGCTTTCCATCGTGAAACCAATGGCCAAACTGAGAGGACTAATCAATCTCTAGAACAATATTTAAGGTGTTTTATCTCTGACTGTCAATATGATTGGGTCTCATTCATTCCCCTCGCTGAATTTTCCCTTAATAACCGGGTCAGTAACTCGTCAGGGGTCTCCCCCTTTTTCTGTAATTTTGGGTTTAATCCACGGTTCTCCTCCATTTCACCTGGTAGTTCCAACAATCCCGAGGTAGAGGTCGTTCATCGGGAACTGTGCACAGTCTGGGCCCAGGTTCAGAAGAACCTAGAGGCGTCCCAGAGCGTACAAAAAACTCAGGCTGATAGAAAACTTTCTGCTAACCCCTTGTTTATGGTCGGGGATCTGGTGTGGTTATCATCTAGGAACTTGCGTCTTAAGGTCCCGTCCAAGAAGTTTGCTCCCCGGTTTATTGGGCCGTATAAGGTCATTGAAGTCCTCAATCCTGTCTCCTTCCGGCTGGAGTTACCCCCATCTTTTCGTATACACGACTTGTTTCATGCTTCCCTCCTTAAACGCTGCTCCCCGACCTTGGCTCCCTCGAGGAAACCTCCTGTTCCCGTTCTCACCCCTGAGGGGGTGGAATACGAGGTGGCCAAGATTGTGGACAGCAAGATGGTCCAAGGCTCCCTCCAGTACTTGGTCCATTGGAGAGGATACGGGCCTGAGGAGAGGACTTGGGTACCCGCCCGGGATGTTCACGCTGGGGTATTGGTCAGGAAGTTCCACCTTCGTTTCCCCAGTAAACCAGGTCCGCTTAGAAAGGGTCCGGTGGCCCCTCATAAAAGGGGGGGTACTGTAAAGGATCTGCCAGGCACAGCTTCGGGGTTAACTTCCTTAGGTAATCAGTCTTCACCTGAGTCTATCTCTCTGAGACTGACTACAGCTTCTACCACTCAGGCTGGCAGGCTTAGCAGTGGGAGAGCCTATCGCAGCCTGGCCAGACTCAGCTAGCTCCCGCCCTCTGTCTATTTATACCTGCCTTTCCTGTTCCTCCTTGCTTGTGATTCTTTCCGTGTGGTTTCCTGGCCCAGCTACAGCTCCTAACAATTTGATCCTGCTCCATTCTGACCCTGGCTTTCTGACTACTCTTCTGCTCTGCGTTTGGTACCTCGTGCTCTCCTGGTTTTACTTGGCTCGTTCACCACTCTCTTGCTCACGGTGTTGCCGTGGGCAACTGCCCCTTTCCCTTTGCTTTATATTCCCTTGTATGTTTTGTCTCGTGCACTTACTGAGCGTAGGGACCGCCGCCCAGTTGTACCCCGTCGCCTAGGGTGGGTCGTTGCAAGTAGGCAGGGACAGAGTGGCGGGTAGATTAGGGCTCACTTGTCCGTTTCCCTACCCCTATCATTACACCTGGTCTACGATTGTAACATAATTTCATGTGTACACAATTCGGTCGTCGCTTGTTAATTTCAAAGAGCGCTAATTCGGAGAGTAATTTTCATTTTTGTACATTTCTATTTTCAAATCACAAAATGCATTTGACCGAAACGGAAAGGATCACTTTATTGATGATGAGAGGGTATGACAAAGAGAAAATAAGATCCTATCGAGAAGTAGCCTCTTTATTCAATGCCACTTATCCTATCCGTGATCCAGTTTCATTGTCAACTGTTAAAAGAACTGTTCATCGTTTCAAAATAACCGGTTCAATTAAAGACGCACCAAGATCCGGAAGACCCAAACATGCCGGTAATGATGAAAAAGCTTTAGGCCTCGTGCACACTTCCGTCACCGTTTTCACTGTTGGTTTTGACTGATCCGTGTGCCTGTTTTAGCGGCCGTATGATTTCTCTGTGCACTCCATGTTTCCGTTTCCGAGCGCCGAGCATGGTACTGTCCAGGGTGCTGAAAGAGCATGGTTGTTCAGCGCTAGTCACTGTACATGGTGATGAAAGAGTTAATGGGCTGCACTGATCGGCGGTAACTCTTTCAGCACCCTGGACAGTGACTAGCGCTGAAAAATGACCATGCTCGGTGCTCGCAAAATACAATTTTAATTAAATAAAAAATAGAAAAATAAGTTCATACTTACTTTCATCCTGTCCGGCCTCCTGGGATGACGTTTCATCCCATATCACCACTGCAGCCAATCACAGGCTGTAGTGGCGGTCACGCAAGTCTGGATGACGTCAGAAGGCCGCCTCTGCAGCAAATCACAGGCTGCAGCGGCCTCTGCAGCCACTCACAGCCTGCCGCGTCATACAGGAAGGTTGGACTAGAGGAAGACGAGGGACTCGTCACCAAGACAACGACTGGGGTAGGTATTAACTGCTTTTTATTTTATTTTTAATCAGCAGCCTCTTCTCTCTATCAGTGATTGATAGAGACAAGTGGCTGCCGATTAGTTTAATATATCTGTAATGTACTACTGCCTGCCCGGCCGTTGCTAGGCAATGGCTCCGTCACAGACGGACGGCACACGGATGCCTTCCGTGTGCCTTCAGTTTTTTTGACGGCCCCATTGACTTGCATGGGCCTCATGGTCACGGAATCTCATTCCAAAGTAGGACATGCTCTACTTTTGATCGGAACGGAGCAACGGGACCGTCCAAAAAACTGATGTGTGCATGGCCCCATTGAAATGAATGGGTCAGGGTGCTAGCCGTCAGAAAAACGGCTAGCACCCTGAAGAAAAAGACTGAAGTGGGCATGAGGCCTTAGATGTTCTGCTCACTGTACATGATAATCCTCATACATCTGTCTGGGTGGTGCACAACAAAATGATATCAGCGCCAAATCAGTCCATCGAATTTTGAAGAGGCATCATTTTATAAAATACGTCTAGTTCAGGAACTATCTGAAGATGATTATGACAGAAGAGTGGAATTTTTTCAATACAATGATGACACGATTTGATGATGGTCACCATACTTTCAACTGGACCTGTTTTTCGGATGAAGCTAGGTATGAACTACACGGTTCTATAAATCGACAGAACATGAGGTATTGGGCAGGCAAAAATCCACATTGGTTGAGACAGTCATACTCAGTAGCCGATAATGAAGATGATAACTTTAAAGTTAAATATCTCAGTGAGAAAAAAATCCTATCTCAAAATCGATTGCGGCATTGTTTTCGTATTGAAAGAAGCTTTCAAATGAGCCCCCACTCGATCCCCCGTGCCATTTAAGATTTTGCTGCCCCCGCCCAACCCATTGCCCCCCAGGTGGTGGGGTGTGTTTTTTTTGTCGTTAACTGGTATATTTTATGACCCCATTAAGTCCCACCAAATCTTAACCCTCTACCTCGAGCCGTTCAAAAGTTGAGGGTGTTCCGGAACTTTTGTTGGGCATGAGTCTCAATATGTACTAATGGTCAATGGCTGCTTACATAAATACACATTACTGGCCACCTGTTCAAAGTACCCAGGGAAGGTAGGAAAAGGAGGCGGCTATGTTTGGTTGTGTTCTCTATGTAATGTAATACAACCTATCCACAAGGCATACATATGCACCATTTTGCATTATTAACTGCCTAAGGTAACATGACTGTACTTGTTATATATAGTACCAAAAAGAGAGAACACTGAGTGTTTAAGTCAAAATATAAAATATACATTTTTATTTCTTCAATTTTAAAAAGTTACATGCAATATAAGGTTACACCCTTACTGAAAAATAACCCCTGAGGAAGCTACGTTTGTGGCGATACTCGTGGGGCAGACAGTTCCCTTTTCCCCTCTTCCTATACTATGGTAACGTGTTGTATTGATGCATTACTTGCATGTGTTCACATTAGGATTGCATATCTAGGGGATTAGGAGGTATTGTGGGGATTTGCATATTTTTGTGCCATTTATCAGGGTGGCTAATTCATTTCCCTCCCACAGAGATTTTTGTAGCTTGCTTATGCTTTTTAAATGTTTTTATTCTGTGGTGTAAATTTTTTTCTAAATAAAGACGTATATTTATAATATATAGTCCTTTCATGGTATATTATATTTTCTTGCCGTACATACATACATACCCATTTATGTCTTGTGGTCAGTACATGCAATATACGTTAAAAAAATGGATCTATACAGATGGAAAAAGGATCGCCAAGCAGTAGAGGATATTACATGGATGTTCACTATCGATATACAACAGAATGTATGATGTAAAAAATATAATCTAAAAGTTTAGAGTAAGTATCAAACGTTGTGCATCCTACTGTAAAGATGTTCTACTTAGACTATTATTAGTCCCCAAAAGGGATCAAATATATACTATAACGCTGTAGCGCGACGCTACTCCAAAAATTCCCAATTCATAATGTAAAGTATATATTGTATATAGTGCCACACAGCACCCCCAGTAGTTCAAGGCAATGGCACATCCGAGAAAGCTGTATCAGCCAGGGGAATGCTCAAGATTGGCGTCCTGCCCCAATGCGCGTATCGGCTTCCGCCTTCGTCTGGGGGCCCTGCTTCATGCTGGATGTGGTTTTTATTTGCAAATTCCTTGTATCATTTTTTTGTTTGTTCGTTGATAGGGATTGTTTTTTTCCCCTTTTGTTTGTATCCTATGATTTATTTGTAATCTAGTTTTTACTGAAAATATTTATCTGATTTTATATAAACTGCCGGACTATGTCAGATTTAACCAGTGCCATTAGCCCTTTCATCTACGTATCCTGGTTTTTTTAGGCCATTGTATATTCCTCCACACAGTGCTGTCAGCTAGATTGAGCTGTCACACTAACAGCTTCTCCCTGTACTGTGAAAGGAAACTGAAATAATCAGTTACTTGTCATTAAAAACCCATGAACACAGTGCTCATATTGATCACTGCGTTCTCTAGTGCAAAAGTCACTGCTTCTGCATTCAGTTGGTTTCTTGGGAAACCTGTGACGACGTCATAAGGATTCCCTGTGGCAAAGTGGGCTAAAGCACTTGCAGGGAAGTCATGTTCTGCATCTTTTTCTCCTCATGTTTCTGTATACTAATCCCGGGTAAGTGATCTAATATGCTGTTACTATTATATCCATTTTATATATGGGGCCAACATATGTAGTAAAATTAAAAATAACAATACTAATAAAATATGGAAAATACTTGGTACAGTCTGCTTTTCATTAAACAATTATTCACCATTATTTACATAAGGCCCCATGCACACGACCGTAAAAACAGAGGGAGGGAGCAAATTATGTCATCAGCATGTTGCATAGCAACACTTCCGTAAATACGGACGGTATACGGATGCACATCTGTAGCCGTCCATATTTATGGAAGCTCCCATAGACTTCTATGGGAGAGTCCTTGCCGTAATTGCTGACAAGAATAGGACAGGTTCTATATTTTTTCAGCACAGACACCCATCAGTAAAACTACTGAAAGGTGTCCGTGGCCAATAGAAATAAATGGGTCAGTGTGCAAGGGGCCAATGACTGGATCGATGCAGCATGCTATCTGAAAATGGAGGCTTTATTTATTTTTATAGACAGCCAAGTGGATTTAATATTTATATACTATTATTTTCTTTTTGGACAATATTTAAAAATGTCAGGTGGATTTATTTAGCACCCAAGTGGTCATTTTTTTTATTTCATTATGAGATGGTAATTGTTAGACATTGTATTTCAGAAATATTCAAAGGAGTTTGACAAAGTTTGTGGAAAAGATGGCTCAGTCCTTAGTGGAATGAAAGCTGATGTGTTTTATAAAAGCTTTGGACTTCTAGTAGACAAAATAAGAAATGAACAGACCCCAGAGCCCGGAAACTTAAAGGAATATTCTCCCTGGATGAGCACTTTCAAGCCAGAGTATTCCAGAGATCTAGAAATTCCTGGTCAGTGTTTGATAATATTTTTTATATAAGTTATAATCTTAACTACAAAAAATCTTAACAGATTCTACTTTTGTTCCAGGGCAATATAATGGTAAAACCAAGCCCATGCCAGAATATCACGTAAAGGTCTGTGGGTTTGATGAGCGGGTATGTATTCATTAGGTTGCAGTAAAAATGAATAATTGTAAACTATTTTCTTATTTTTTTTAAAAAAACACAATTTTTTATCCATATTTACTTTCTGTGTGTCCGGATGTAGCAGAAATAAAGTTCTTATTTAACCCATTGAAGCTGTGTCATTTGGGCATTTTGTTAACACTCTTGGGGTGAGATAACCCAGTAGGTTTTACCTGCAGTCCTACTGGAGATCTACTGGATGCGTTGATGTGTGCTTTGTGCAGTTTAGTTTTACTTTTATTTATTTTTTAAATTGTGTACTTTTTTTGAAAGGTAAAAAGTATGCAATCTATTAGAAAGCCCAAGAGGATTGTTATTCGTGGAAATGATGAGAGAGACTACCCATTTCTTGTCAAAGGTGGTGAAGATTTGCGCCAGGACCAGCGCATTGAGCAGCTTTTCGACATAATGAATATTGTACTATCCCAGGATGCTGCTTGTAAGCAGAGATACATGCAATTAAAGACATACCAAGTGATTCCCATGACGACACGGTATGAGTTTCTCTGTATATGCGTCATTACCTTTAATGTGGTTTTATGTTATAAGGCTAGAATAGGAGAGTTCTTTACTATAATTGCATGATTACATCTCTTTTCTTTTTCAGGATAGGGATGATTGAATGGCTGGAGAACACATGCACCTTAAAGGACTTTATTTTAAGTACTCTGACTGAAAGTGAAAAAACAGACTACAATGGGTATTGCAGTTCATAATGTTTGACACACAATACTAACAATCCCAGCTTAGCTTTTGATTAATGTATTTCATCAACTTAGTATGTCTAATGCAGAAGAATATTTATCAGATCAGGAATATCATGCATATTAAAGGCAATTCCTAAAAAGCAGAGCGTTGAACACATTCTCGTAAAAACTCACGCACATAAAAACTTCTTCATATACGCTTTGCAACCAAAAGGACATAAACATCCCCTCTAATTATATTTTAACTCCATTCACATTGGCATTAAGAGACTCCGGTGTTCTGTCACTTTTGATGGCAAGAATAGCGCAGCATGTCAAAATAATGGAAGCTTAGCCGGAACGCTGACTAACCCCATTTTAAAAGGATGCAATTCGGATATGTTGTCTGACAAGTCCTGCACATCAATATGACTTCCATTTTAAATAGAAACCATGATGCCAATGTAAACATAGCCTTGACAACGCTACAATACATCGCACAGCTGCTAAGAAAGTACTGTGGGGTGAAAGTACAAACAGGAATGAAATCTATATAAACAATGAAGAGGCTGCAGCACTTGTGCGAGCACCGCGGCACCTTCAAGCAGCTGATCGGCGGGGGTGCCGAGAGTCAGAGCCGTATTAATCTAGTAGTGATGGCCTATCCATTTCAAAAATGAAAATCTGAAAAAGGGCTGCGGCAGGAAGGGGTTAAAGGGGTTATCCGGGATTTTAGAATTGCCATCAATTCTAAAATCCCGGATAACCTCTTTGACCCCTTCCCGCCGCAGCCCTTTTTCCGATTTTTTGTTTTTTCCTCCCCACCTTCCAGAAGCCATAACTTTTTGATTTTTCCATCAATAGAACTTTTATGGTTAGCCAATAAAGGTATCATACCTATTATACTTTTGTCTTTTTTGACACAAAAGTATTTAACATTTCATATTGTCTCTGGCTAACACGGTACTACACTATTTTTTACTGATTTTTCCATCGATACAGTCCTATGAGGGCTTGATTTGTGCGGGACAAGTTCTATTTTTTCGTAGCACCATTTATTGTGCTATATAATGTACTAGGAAATAGGAAAACAATTATTTGTGGGGTAGAAAATTAAAAAAAACAGCGATTCCTCCATTGTTTTTTTCGCGTAGTTTTTATGGAATTCACTGTGCAATTAAAACAACATGTTAACTTTATTCTGTGGGCCAATACAATTACGGCGATACCATATCTCTCTCAATCTCTCTCTATATATTTCTATATATCTATATATATATATATATATATATATATATATATATACACTACCGTTCAAAAGTTTGGGGTCACCCAGACAATTTTGTGTTTTCCATGAAAACTCACACTTATATTTATCAAATGAGTTGCAAAATGACTAGAAAATATAGTCAAGACATTGACAAGGTTAGAAATAATGATTTTTATTTCCAATAATAATTTTCTCCTTTAAACTTTGCTTTCGTCAAAGAATGCTCCATTTGCAGCAATTACAGCATTGCAGACCTTTGGCATTCTAGCTGTTAATTTGCTGAGGTAATCGGGAGAAATTTCACCCGATGCTTCCAGAAGCCCCTCCCACAAGTTGGATTGGCTTGATGGGCACTTCTTGTGTACCATACGGTCAAGCTGCTCCCACAACAGCTCTATGGGGTTAAGATCTGGTGACTGCGCTGGCCACTCCATTACAGATAGAATACCAGCTGCCTGCTTCTTCCCTAAATAGTTCTTGCATAATTTGGAGGTGTGCTTTGGGTCATTGTCCTGTTGTAGGATGAAATTGGCTCCAATCAAGCGCTGTCCACAGGGTATGGCATGGCGTTGCAAAATGGAGTGATAGCCTTCCTTATTCAAAATCCCTTTTACCTTGTACAAATCTCCCACTTTACCAGCACCAAAGCAACCCCAGACCATCACATTACCTCCACCATGCTTGACAGATGGCGTCAGGCACTCTTCCAGCATCTTTTCAGTTGTTCTGCGTCTCACACATGTTCTTCTGTGTGATCCAAACACCTCAAACTTCGATTCGTCTGTCCATAACACTTTTTTCCAATCTTCCTCTGTCCAATGTCTGTGTGCTTTTGCCCATATTAATCTTTTCCTTTTATTAGCCAGTCTCAGATATGGCTTTTTCTATGCAACTCTGCCCTGAAGGCCAGCATCCCGGAGTCGCCTCTTCACTATAGACATTGACACTGGCGTTTTGCGGGTACTATTTAATGAAGCTGCCAGTTGAGGACCTGTGAGGCGTCTATTTCTCAAACTGGAGACTCTAATGTACTTGTCTTGCTGCTCAGTTGTGCAGCGAGGCCTCCCACTTCTCTTTCTACACTGGTTAGAACCTGTGTGTGCTGTCCTCTGAAGGGAGTAGTACACACCGTTGTAGGAAATCTTCAGTTTCTTGGCAATTTTTCGCATGGAATAGCCTTCATTTCTAAGAACAAGAATAGACTGTCGAGTTTCACATGAAAGCTCTCTTTTTCTAGCCATTTTGAAAGTTTAATCGAACCCACAAATGTAATGCTCCAGATTCTCAACTAGCTCAAAGGAAGGTCCGTTTTATAGCTCCTCTAAACAGCAAAACTGTTTACAGCGGTGCTAACATAATTGCACAAGGATTTTCAAGTGTTTTCTAATCATCCATTAGCCTTCTAACACAGTTAGCAAACACAATGTACCATTAGAACACTGGAGTGATGGTTGCTGGAAATGGGCCTCTATACACCTATGTAGATATTGCATTAAAAACCAGACGTTTGCAGCTAGAATAGTCATTTAGCACATTAACAATGTATAGAGTGTATTTCTGATTAATTTAATGTTATCTTCATTGTAAAAAACTGTGCTTTTCTCTCAAAAATAAGGAAATTTCTAAGTGACCCTAAACTTTTGAACGGTAGTGTATATGTATATATATATATATATATATATATATATATATATATATATATAGTTTTTCTGTATTTTACTTCTTTTACAAGTAAAAACCGATCACTTTTTATTTCATTTTTTGTGGGAGATGGGGTGACCAAAAAATAGAGATTCTGGCGTTTACAATTTATTTTTTTTACGTCATTCACCGTGCAGGTTAAATAATATATTGTAATAGTTCGGACTTTTACAGATGCGGTGATACCAATTATTTTTATTTATTTATTTTTATTATGTTCTAGGGGGAAAATGGGAAAAGTTTTTTTTTTTAACTTTTAATTTAATTATTTTTTTTTACATAAAAAAACAACTTTATTTTACAAATTTGTACTTTTTTTTTATTAGTTCCCCTAGGGGACTTCAACCAGCGATCGCTTGCACGATATACTGCAATACTATAATATATTGCAGTATATCGTGATTCTGACAGGCAACTAATAAGCGATGCCGGAGGCAGCACTTAATAGGAGCGCAAAGATGGCGGACCTGGGGGCCTTCATTAGGCCCCCAGGCAGCGATAGCAACCATCGCCCCCTCCCCCGCGATTGCATTGTGGGGGGCGCGATGAGCTGTTAGAGGGGGTCGCCCCCCCCCTTCTTTCTAACGATTTAAATACTGCGGTCGCTTTTGACCACGCCATTTAACGGGTTATACGAGCGGGATTGCGCTCGAGCGTGATCCCGATTGTTACTCTGAGGTGTCGGCTGTAACATACAGCCGACACCGGCATCGTATGGAGCAGGTTCACTAGGAATACGTCAAATGTCGGGAAGGGGTTAAAGCAAAGTCAGCATAAAAAATTTGAAAACGTTTGGTACAGTAGGTCTCCATGGGTAAGAAGCCACACTCCACTAATATGCCTAACACTTAGTATTTGCTTAAGAGGCATAAAGCACACTACAATTGGACTCTGAGGCAATGAAAATGCGTTTTCTTGAATCAAGAATGGATAAATCTGAATGGCAGTTGGTTATGAAAACCACATTTTCATCGTTTTGGCTGTGCCCTTTAGTTCAGGTGAAGCAGCATACAATGACATTCTAGAGAGTTGTATGTTCCAACTTTGAGGCAATAGTTTGGGGAAGGCTTGTCCAAGCATGAGGGGGTCTAAAAAAAAGTCTTTGTAGAGTTTAGTATGAATAAACGTTGCTACCTGTAGAAATCCCTGAGCTCATCAACATATTTGGGGCAAATTGGAGCATACTATAAATTATCTCTTTATTGGCAAAAATCAATGCCTGACCTCACATGCTGCTGTGGCTGAATAGATGTGAAAACTTGCCAAAAGCTAAAGCCTGGTAATGCAGTAAAGAAAGGATAAGATCTAAATTAAAGGGGTATTCCTAACAAACATTTAGGCATATCTACAAGATAGTACCATAAATGTTTGATAGGTGTTTGTACCACTTCTGGGACCCTCACCTATCTGGGGAACTGAGAGTCATAGACTGCAATGGAGAGCTCTTTCCATAACTCCTTTAGACTTAAATGGAGAGCTGTGCCTCTCTGAATCTGTGATCTGGGGTCACAGACCCACAGTTCCCCCAATAGGTGATGTTCCCACAGGTGGTGCACGCACCTATCACACATTTACAATATATCCTGTGGATATGCCATAAATCTATATGGTGGAAATACCACTTAACCCTTTCGCTGCCAGGGGTTTTTGAACATTTTGTACCTCAAGTAGCCAGGACAATTTTCAAACTTTTGACATGTACGAATAAAACCAAAATCACAAAAAAAAAAATCATACTAAACCCCCCCCCATATATGTTCTGAAAGTAGACACCAGGCACATTGTCTAAATGCCACTCAGTACTTTATACACATAGGCACCTTAATGCACTTTGGCTTAAAGTATAAATTTTCATAAAAAAACAAATGCATAAAAATGTATATTTGTGGCTAAAAGTATGAGAAGACAGAAAATTAAATATGTCCTTTTTGTTATAGTTGTAACTACAACATCTTTTATCAAAAAAGAGAGTCTCTGATTATGTATTCATATATATTTCACATGTATGCTGGAGAAGGCTAGTTTACAAGTGCAGACTTCTGCCCACAACGAGCGTTGATCGCCGCGTATTTAAAGGACTTTTTACACAGGCCTTTAATAAGATCATTCGATCCACATACAGTTTGCATATTGTCGGCAGCACATTCCCTGTTTACACGGGGAGAAGTGCTGCCAACAACGATGATTTTATAGGCTGCATAAAAGACGCGATCAGCCATCAAACAAGCATCTGTCGGCTGATCACTGTAAAGTTTACAAGGGTCAGTGATTGGATACGCTTGTTTGCCTGATCATTGGCTCATATAAATGGGCCTTTAGTGAGACCGCAATTAATTAAGGTATCTTTATTTTTGAATTTGTAGAAAGCATAATCCAGAACTGCATTACAGAACCTGGCTAGACAAGAAGGACAAGACTGGAAGTCCTCAACAGCATATTGCCACCTATAGGTAAGTGGCTAAACAGCTGTCATTATTCTTTCTTGTTATGTTGGTGGTAAACCATTATTCACTTGTATCAGGTAGCCCATTCATTGTAAAACCACTCCATTTTTTTATATTTAATTTAGTTTGTTGACTAAATATACAGTGGTGCTCAAGCATTAAGGCCTCATGCACACGACCGTATTTTTTCCCACCCGTAAATACTGGCGTAAATACGGGTCCGGTGTCACACGTATTCGACCCGTTTTGCACCAGTATTTACGAACCCGTGCCCATAAATATGGGTCCGGTGTCACCCGTATTCCACCCGTATTTACGGCCACGTTTTTGGCGGCAAAATAGCACTGCACTAATCGGCAGCCCCTTCTCTCTATCAGTGCAGGATAGAGAGAAGGGACAGCCCTTTCTGTAATAAAAGTTAAAGAAATTCATACTTACCAGGCCGTTGTCTTGGTGACGCGTCCCTCTCTTCACATCCAGCCCGACATCCCTGGATGACGCGGCAGTCCATGTGACCGCTGCAGCCTGTGATTGACCTGTGATTGGCTGCAGCGGTCACATGGCCGGAAACGTCATCCAGGACGTCGGGCCGGATGTCGAGAGGGACGCGTCACCAAGGCAACGGGCGGGAGACCGGACTGGAGGAAGCAGGAAGTCCTCGGTAAGTATGAACGTCTTTTATTTTTATTTTTTACAGGTTTATACTGATCGGTAGTCACAGTCCAGGGTGCTGAAAGAGTTACTGCCGATCAGTTAACTCTTTCAGCTCCCTGGACAGTGACTATTTACTGACGTCGCTTAGCAACGCTGCCGTAATGATGGGTGCACACATGTAGCCACCCGTCATTACGAGAGCTCCATAGACTTCTATGGACTGTCCGTGCCGTTATTACGGCCTGAAATAGGACATGTTCTATCTTTTTCAACGGCACGGGCACCTTCCCGTGAGAAAACGGGAAGGCACCCGTCGCCAATAGAAGTCTATGAGCCCGTTATTACGGGTCGTAATTACGACCCGTAATAACGGGAGTTTTTACGGTCGTGTGCATGAGGCCTAAGGTTAATGTCTTATTCAGGGCCGGCCTTAGGTTCGATGGCGCCCTGTGCGGGACCGTCTATTGCTGCCCTCCACAAATAAAAAAATAACCACAAATATACTGCACATAAAGACATATTTAGACATAGAGGCAAATACACACACATATTTTATATATATCCTGCAGCACTCTTTCTATATACATTCATAATCCTTGGATCAGGATTACCTGCTGGGCACCCATATGGAATTTATCTTTGAGTGCTGCTTTCTTCTATTATATATATATATATATATATATATTATTAAAAAAATAGGCAGCACTCCGCAGTAAATGTGAATAAAAGGGTACTTTTATTGCCCCCTGTGCAACGTTTCAGCTCTGTCCTCTAGAGCCTTTCTCAAGCAAATAACATGTGATATATTCCAAGTATATAACATAGTGACAATCAATAAGTGTAAAAAAGTATAATCAGATAAAAAGTGTATAATAGCAGCACAAAAATAATGCAATAAATACATCTAGTGACAGAGTAAGGCCCCATGCACACGACCGTGCCCGCAATCACGGCCCGCTTGCAGGCACGGCCGGCCGCTGACTGACAGCCGCATTTTCGGGCCGTGCTCCCATACAAAATATGGGAGCATGGCCCGCAAAATGCGAAAGAACGGACATGTTCCATAATTCCCGGAACATTTCCACGGCACTGACACCCTTCCGTAGTGCTACGGAAAGGTGTCAGTGTTCAATGAAAGTGAATGGCTCCGTTTTTGCGGACCGCAATTGCGGTCCGCAAAAACTGAGGTTTTTTGCTGTCGTGTGCATGGGGCCTAAGATGGATAAATAACAATCAATGTACATATAGATCACAATACAGTTAAAGTATCCAATTAAGAACAGTGTTCACATGAGTGTGACTTAAAAATAAATTAAAATAGAAAATCACCTCGTAGGACGTGGTATCACGGTGCCGCCATAGCGGTTAGCGAAAAAGGCGCTACTGCGCATGCGTAGAATATTGCCAAGTTCCAAATACTACGGATATCCGGTATGCACTCGCGCATGCGCAATCAAGCGCAGACGCGATGCGGCCATCTTTGATTAGGGAAAAGATACGTTCCTTAAGAGATACTTGATTAGGTATGTATATATTTATCAAAAAAACAAACTATGACATAATGGGGACTATATGGCTCCTAATCAGGGAAAAGGTTTTATCAAAAAAGAGTGAAAATACATTGCAGTGCCGATACAGGCAAATGTCCATGTGAGGCCATTTTCTGGCATCCAAAAGGAGAGAGGCATAAACGCAGCGGTACAGCCTTATTCACATCAGAGTATAGATCCAGATATTAGAAACGGAGTCAAAAGGATGGCCGATGGCCATTCTATAAATGCCCATCCCCACCCAAATGGTAGATGAACAAACGCAACATAGACATATCATATGTCCATTTGCCGTATTGTTCCCCCTAACTCCTATATTAGTATATTATGGAATCAAAGGAAATGCAGCTAGATAGTACCGCATATGCGTTTTTACATCTCAATCCTATAGACCATATTGATCTGCATGTTATACACCCTCTAGAGATATTAGTAATAGCATAAAAAGATGATCCAATATATTTCTCAGAGTAATCAAAAATTGTAATATGATATCCGTAAAAATGAAAATTACAAAAATTCCCCCAAATTTTTTTATTATAAAAATATATACATATACACAGAAAAGTCCGTGTTGTTCTTCGTCTGTAGAGGTGATCTTCAAACAAGTTCAAGAGTGTTCTAGAGAAAAAAAGAATAAATATTAATATTTCAAAAGGGTAATACAACCTATAAATAGACATGTTAATAAATACTGATAATGATATCAAGCGTATTGCCACAATGGGGCATGGTGGGAAGAGGAAGGAAAATCTCTTCATATTATTCCACTTAATGCAAAATCAACATTAAGCCCATTTGGTTTAAGGGTATTGAGCCTATTGATCCATTGTAACTCCCTAGTTTTTAATAATCTAGTCCTATTGCCACCTCGTCTCAGGGGGGGTATATGATCCCCCTGAGACGAGGTGGCAATAGGACTAGATTAACCCCTTAATGACCAGCCTATTTTGGACCTTAATGACCAAGCTATTTTATACGTTTTTCAATCGTCGCATTCCAAGAGCTATAACGTTTTTATTTTTTTCGTCGACATAGTTGTATAAGGTCTTGTTTTTTGCGGGACAAGTTGTATTTTTTAATAGCACCATTTTTAGGTACATATTATTTATTGATTAACTTTTATTAACTTTTTTTTGGGGGGGAATAGAAAAAAAGCATAAATTACGCCACTCTTTTTTGCGTCCTAAATCTACGCCTTTACCGTGTGGTATAAATAACACAATAACTTTATTCAGCGGGTTGTTACGATTGCAACGATACCAAATTTGTATAGTTTTTTTATGTTTTACTACTTTTACACAGTAAAAACGCATTTTTTTCAAAATTATTTGTTTTTGTGTCTCCATATTTGAAGAGCCGTAACGTTTTTATTTTTTCGCCGATGCGGTTGTATGAGGGCTTTTTTTTTGCGGGACGACTTGTCGTTTTTATTGGTACCATTTTGGAGTAGATGCGACTTTTTGATCACTTTTTATCACATTTTTTTAAAGTCAGTATTCACAGAAAACAGCAATTTTTCCATAGTTTTTTATTAATTTTTTTACGGCGTTCACCGTGTGGGTTAAATAATGTAATAGATTTATAGTCGGGGTCGTTACGGACGCGGCGATACCAAATATGTGTAACTTTTTAACTTTATTTTGTTTTTTTAATAGTAAAGCAGTTTGTAAGGGGAAAAGCTGGGTTTTTCATTTTTTTTCACATTTTTTTAAAATTAACATTATTAAACTTTTTTTTCACTTTTTTACTAGTCCCATTAGGGGACTATAATATGCGATTCTGCGATCGCATTTATAATACACTGCAATACTTTTGTATTGCAGTGTATTACTGCCTGTCCGTTTAAAACGGACAGGCATCTGCTAGGTCATGCCTGCGGCATGATCTAGCAGGCATTCACTCCAGGCAGACCTGGGGGCCTTTATTAAACCCCCGGCTGCCATTAGAGACACAGACACTCGGCGATCGTATCGCTGGGTGTCGGTGGAGAAGAGAGGGAGCTCCCTCCCTCTCTCCAAAACCACTCAGATGTGGTGCTCGCTATTGAGCACCGCATCTGAGGGGTTAAACGTGTGAGATCGATACTAATATCGATCTCACACGGCAGAGCAGGGACGCTCCCAGCCCTCAGCTGCCTCTAGCAGCTGAGAGCAGGGAGATTTGACAGCTCCCTGCTCTGTTTTCTTATTCCGATGCCGCGACGTAAAAAGTCTATGACATCGGAATAAGGCCCGTTAGTGACCGACGTAGAAACACGATGGGCCGGTCACTAACGGGTTAATGTTGATTTTGCATTAAGTGGAATAATATGAAGAGATTTTTCCTTCCTCTTCCCACCATGCCCCATTGTGGCAATACGCTTGATATCATTATCAGTATTTATTAACATGTCTATTTATAGGTTGTATTACCCTTTTGAAATATTAATATTTATTCTTTTTTTCTCTAGAACATTCTTGAACTTGTTTGAAGATCACCTCTACAGACGAAGAACAACACGGACTTTTCTGTGTATATATATATATTTTTATAATAAAAAAAAAATTGGGGAATTTTTGTAATTTTCATTTTTACGGATATCATATTACAATTTTTGATTACTCTGAGAAATATATTGGATCATCTTTTTATGCTATTACTAATATCTCTAGAGGGTGTATAACATGCAGATCAATATGGTCTATAGGATTGAGATGTAAAAACGCATATGCGGTACTATCTAGCTGCATTTCCTTTGATTCCATAATATACTAATATAGGAGTTAGGGGGAACAATATGGCAAATGGACATATGATATGTCTATGTTGCGTTTGTTCATCTACCATTTTGGTGGGGATGGGCATTTATAGAATGGCCATCGGCCATCCTTTTGACTCCGTTTCTAATATCTGGATCTATACTCTGATGTGAATAAGGCTGTACCGCTGCGTTTATGCCTCTCTCCTTTTGGATGCCAGAAAATGGCCTCACATGGACATTTGCCTGTATCGGCACTGCAATGTATTTTCACTCTTTTTTGATAAAACCTTTTCCCTGATTAGGAGCCATATAGTCCCCATTATGACATAGTTTGGTTTTTTGATAAATATATACATACCTAATCAAGTATTTCTTAAGGAACGTATCTTTTCCCTAATCAAAGATGGCCGCATCGCGTCTGCGCTTGATTGCGCATGCGCGAGTGCATACCGGATATCCGTAGTATTTGGAACATGGCAATATTCCACGCATGCGCAGTAGCGCCTTTTTCGCTAACCGCTATGGCGGCACCGTGATACCACGTCCTACGAGGTGATTTTCTATTTTCATTTATTTTTAAGTCACACACATGATTCACACACATGTGAACACTGTTCTTAATTGGATACTTTAACTGTATTGTGATCTATATGTACATTGATTGTTATTTATCCATCTTACTCTGTCACTACATGTTTATCTCTGATATGTCACTTTTTACTACATATTTATTGCATTATTTTTGTGATGCTGTTATACACTTTTTATCTGATTATACTTGATTACACTTATTGATTGTCACTATGTTATATACTTGGAATATATCACATGTTATTTGCTTGAGAAAGGCTCTAGAGGACAGAGCTGAAACGTTGCACAGGGGGCAATAAAGGTACCCTTTTATTCACATTTAGGGCATGACCACACATGGCGGAATTCCTCCGCAACTGTCCGCATCAATGCCGCACCTAATCCGGGTTGCGGATTACGGCTGCGGATCTGCACAAAATGTGCAGAAAATTGATGCGGACTAGCTGCTGCGGACTGCGGGAAAAGTGCTTCCCTTCTCCCTATCAGTGC